>NW_028301715.1:22483846-22794326 GCF_037042655.1 Diuraphis noxia | reverse complement strand
AAATGCGGTTTCAATACAATCTTACGCGGATTAAGGGGTGAGTGGAAGATCTGGGGACCATGGACCGTGGCCCACGAAAGATATCAAACAATAGTGGGCCCATTGTGAATTATACGTTTCCGATAGTATATACGGATAATAGACGTGTAGTTATATAATTATTTGGCCCTGGCATCAAAATTATATTAATCCGAGTTTGGACACAACTCTCAGCGCAGGGTGACCCCTGAAAAGAGCCGTTTTCGGTAAGCATCAATATATATGTCTGGTGGTGGTAAGATTCGTTAGCGATATATCCTGATAGAATATACCGCTATGCAGAGGCCGGATGGGTAGTATTACCATGCCCTCTAGATAATACACTATTCATGTTTAACTTTTAAAGTTGTTGAAAATAAAAATGTTTTAAATAACAATAAAAATCCATGTGCAACGCACATGGCTATTGTTTTATTTGACAATTAATATATTATATATATATATATATATATATATATATATATATATATATATATATATATATATATATATATATATATATATAATTAATAATAGTTGCGCAGCGTATAGGTGAATAAGATTTCACTTTCTTTCTCTATATACATATAATGTGTGTGTGTCTATTGTATATTATTTATTAATAAACTGTATTGCACCTATTCTTTTATACTAAATAATAATGTAGGTAATATTGTAAAAACATAAACATTAACGTATAAAATGTATAACTCTACAAATTATTAAACGATATCGGTTTTTTTAAAACTTTTTTTCTCATTGTGCCACCTATATTGTAATAGTGGTGTTTGCTTTTTACCACGCACGCCGTTGTATATAATAATAGGTGTGCGTTTGTAAATCCCAGTGGCGTATACGTTTTATCGTCGCCGAGAAGGCAGAACGGATGGTAGAAAAAAAATGTGATAAATACCATCCTCAAATTGCAGGTGTTTTCCACAATATTATTGTCATTCAGTCGGTTTCCGAGTATTTCGATTGTCGAATCACATTCAAGACTCACGTGAGTCGCGCCGCGTTTGATTCCACACAACGATTTTTGCGATGTACAAATACGCAAGCATAACAGTAGTTTTCGACCGATATAGTTATTGTAAAAAAATAAAAAATAAAAGTTATATGATAAGTCATAAGTGACAATCGATGAAATGATAATATAATTATTGTAAATACTATTGATCACTGACGGCGGCGTGACGTCGAAGTCTTATTAGAATTCAAAGATATATCGCACGTCCTCGGAGCGCATGCAAACATTCGCCCTGTATGCACTGCTGCTGTAGCATGTGTCGTTTAAACTTTAAACTGAGCGCACGGTATATAAGCTGTACAAATATATTATAAAATATATTACACTCGATGTGTATGTGTGTGTGTGTATGTGTATGTGTGTGTGTGTGTGCGTGAACAACAATATCTACGCGGGTCATTGTTGTTGGTTTTTATTATCCTTTCTATATTTTAAAATTATTCCTAGAAAAAAGCGCGGCGAAAAACGTTTTTTTTTATGTTGGGGAGCTTAAAGTTCTTTCGCTGGCGCGTATTTTATTTTCGTATACACTTATATACATATGCTGAGGCCCTTTGTATCGCATATATATATATATATATACGAGCCGTTGTGTTATTTCTTTATTTTCTCGGGGTACAGTTCATAATATAATGCACCCCGTACGATATTTAACTTATTGCATCTCCCGAAAGTATAGGTAGTATCCAACCCACACGTGTATATATGTATTACATACATACATAAACATAATACGTTGCAATAAACGACTGTGCACGTTTTCGTTCGAGAATGCATTTCAAATAATAATAAACTATATGTCTATATATAGTAAAACATTATTATCGGTGGTAATTTCGGAACAAAACCGACTCGCTGTCGGACTTCTGCAGCACAAGAACAACATCATCGCTCACTGTGAATCTCTTTATGCAGATGTGTATGCCATAATATACCATAATGATATTATGTCGGCATTGTTGTTTGTATATTATATTTTTTATAATTTATATGCGGGAATATAAAATTTTCGAGAACTGTTATTGGCCGGATTAGAAAATAGAAATCTGGTTAACAGGGTAAATGGAATGCGCGGCGTATATAGTTACAACAACTGTAGAAAAAATGAAGAAATACATTTTAGTCAAATGCACAATAATTATTGCTTTCCAATTAATTAATACATTATTGCCCATATTGGTACAATTTGTAATTACAATAAGCATACAAAATGTATAGATCGGTTACACTTGTGATATGAGCTCAACAAAATTTTTCAAGTTATTAAGTATAAACATAAAATAATGAAAACACATAATTATAATTGTAAAAATGTATAAAAATAAACTCACGTGTTGTTAAAATGAAATATATAATTGTGACTTTATCAATATAAATAAATTTACACGCACGTGCAGTTTATATTTTTTAAACTTTTAGGCATGATATAAAAAATGTTAAGAAGTGTACCTATAGAAAATTATGCAAATGAAATATCAAGTGTCCACAATAATAATATTATACACGACGTGCATACGGAACTTTACCGAAGTTTAAACAAGGTAAAAGATTACTGGGAAAATGTGGTAGGTACGTAATGAATTCATGATAAATTTAAATTCAATTTGGCTTTTATTTTTATGCCTCTGGGAAATACCATCTTATAAACATCATTGCAAACAAGTAGAAAAGTATCGGGTGGGGGCATTCAAGATAAATAGAAAACCATAAGTTATCACAAATAAGACCACCGCGATTACGAGATGGGTATGTAAAATGTTTAAGAATAATAAACGCACACGCACACGCATTCATACACATACATACATTATATATAATAGTATTAACTGATTTTTAAAATACATTTTTCGTTATGGTTATTATACATTTTTTGATACGGGAAGAAAGCAAATATGTTTTTTTTTTAATTCAACGCCGAAGACATTTCACGCGCCCAAAGTAAATATAAATAACTTATTAATATTATATTTTTAAATAGCATAAAATGTATGTTCTTTAAATATTTCATTCTAGAGCAAAGTTCAAAAACAATATTAATAATTCGAGTTCAAATTTATTATGCATCGATGTCGGTAAGAGCTGCAGTAGTCAAATCATTACTATACAAGGGTCCCGCGAGGATTGCGGTATCCATTGCGATATCTTACGCGCGAAATAATGGAGATATCAAAATTCTGGACATTCTGGTTTTATAATAAGATTCATAGCGATATGAACTACAATTACTTCATTTTTAAATTTAATTATTTCCAAAAAAATTAAAGATGGCCATTTTGTAGAGTTTATTTTTCTAAAAATATTGGCGTTTCAAAATTTTATTTTCATTGATTTCCTGATTTTTAATATTTTTTCTAGTTTTGAAGAAATAAAGTATTATTATAAATTTATAACAATAATTAGGAACACGGAAAATATTCGGCCGGCCGTATGGGAATGCGCGCGGCGCGGTGGGTCACATGTTTGATAACATTTTTTTTTTTTAAATAATTAAATAAAAAAATATATTTTTAACTTTTTTACCAAAATATTAAAATAAATTAAAATATGAAATAATTTTAGTTCTTATCCCTGTGAGTCTTATTACAAAACCAGAATTTCGATATCACCATTATTTCGGGAGATATCGCAATGGGTAAATCCTCACGGGACACCCTGTATAACTTTTATGTAATACTTTTTATATTTTATTGATATTATTTCAAACAGTAACAATAAGCATTTAAGTATAAAAACATTTAACTAACCAATTCGATCATTTCTTTTTACACAGATTACCGTCACAACACAATGATATAAGAACTCGATGAATAAGTAATCAATCAATATCATTATTATTTTCATATTATAGTCTAATTTTAGCCATATATATTATATTTCCAATATAACAATATTATGTATAGTGTATATAATTTGGAAATATAATATATATGACAAAAATTAGACTATAATATGAAAATAATAAAGGTATTGAGTGAGACATTGAGTGCCTAAGTGTGTAGGTATGACGGATAATAGGTGTAAAAAGAAATTAAACAATTGGTTAATTTAATATTGTTTGTGTTCTTCAAAGAATTCTTTTTAATAATTTTGGCGATGTCCATCCTTCTTGTTCTCCAAGGAAATGGTCATAGCTGAAATTAAATAATGTTATGTATTTATTGATGAAAAAGATAGAAATAAATAAATATCGTTTTTTTTTTTTTTTAAACGTAATACACAATCTGTATCGACTAGACACAATAAGCATATACGATGAGAGTAACAAAGATTGGCATGGGCATTTGATGAAAGAAGCCACCCATCGATGGCACTTTCTATGAAATAAATATCGTAAATAATAAAAACCTAACCATAATGCTGATTTTTACCTATGCCTATTTTTTTGTTGGTGCTGTAAAGTATAAATTAATACCAATAATAACTGATTATTTTATAAACATTTTATCTGAGTTTATATTATGTGAAATATTTAAAGGAATGAAAAAAAGTATTAAAATATTAGTTGTTAATAGAAGTATGTTACAATATAAAAAATTACCTCGTGCAACAAAAGCTTTTTTATGTACCGTACTTACCGTATTGACGGTTTAATTTTGCCATGGGCGCCAAATCTTAACGGCACAGCCTGGTTACATGCATTTATATCATTCACCAAAGTATCTATTTTATCTAATTAAATTGAATTGTACATGCTGTTAATACCTTATAATAATCAATAATATATATTTAAAACTATGGATACGGCATGCACGCTAAATGCCCTGCTGTCTCGTAAAAATGAACTCGTTGGTATTTGGTAAATAATAATCCTTTTATTTCTGTGTAAATATAATATTATACATACAAAAATGAGGAATCGGGGACCGATGGCGTAGCGGTCTTCGAAACATTGAACAAACACGGGAAACAACGTGTTTCAATATATAATAAATACTAGCTCGTAGTATGTACATAAATTGGGTGGGGAACGAGATCTGATCACGTCGGGGCCGCTTATGAAAGTGGCATCCGTTCCGTGAGTCTCATTCGGATAAGTGTGACCTATACAATATAGAGGTTGTCCTGAAAAGTACAATTTTGGTTTCACGGAGACTAGTCCTATTCGGCGTGGGGTATTCGTCGGTTGGTCATTGTGTCGACTTCAGTGTTGTGTGTCGCTGGTGTGCAACTGGTTGACAACTGGCGGTCGTCGGGGTTGGGCATCAAAAATTCAAAAACGATAACGTGCAGCAAGCCTGCAATTAAGTGGATCGGTCGTAAAATGGCCGTTATATATGTCACTTATGGTGACAATAATATAATAATATATAAAAATCGGGATACGCTTCGGGTATCCCTAACCTGATTGTACTATTATGTTTTGACAGTTGAGGGTTAGGAAGACTGATTTAAGTTTCGTAGCTGCACTGTTATAATATATTAATATATAATGCATTTATGGGGAATTCCGTTGCCGGTTGGTTGAGTTTATTAAGAGTGACGAGAGAATGTCGCACTTTTGCAGTGGTGCGGGTTACTTGACTGGTGCGTGCGTTTTTCCCTCATCAGCCTCTTGTAACTTATTTCTTTACAAACCACCTTCGTCAGTCAAGTTTCCATGACAAAAGTGTGAAATTAAATTGTCAACGTGTGGTTTCGTACACACTGTTGGTCTTGAAAAAGACCTTTTTACGCGCTCGTGTGTATGTGCGCTGTTATAACTTTCATTTTCGCAAAAATGTTTCAATACCCAGATGGCAAGCATATTTTTGGCGTCCTTTTTTGAAGAACCTACATAAAAAAGCAACGATAAAAGTGATTAGTGATTATTGTTGTAACAATTTTAAATATCAATACTTTAATACTATTATTTGTCGTAAATAATCTTTTTTTTTAATCTTAAATAGACATTTTTTGTTTTTTAGATTAAGATAATCTCAACATTAATTTTTCGACAGAAAATCGTTTATATTATTATTGTACATACTATTAAAGTGATCATATAAAAATCATACATCAAATCTAAGTGAAACTTAAATTAAATATAATATTGAAATTAAGTTATAGTTTATATTAAAATTGTCAATATCTACAATATAAAAATATTACTTTGTGCATCAATAGATTGACCATTGATGACACACCCCACCATTATCACTGGCAGAGAAATCGCTATGACGCTGACTGTGTAGTTGATATATGTATAAATTTAATTTAATAAGAGAACAAGTCGGTACTTCAATTTGTTTTCAAAGTGGTTCATCACCTAAAGTAAAAGGGTTTAAGTTATAACATTTACTATTATATCTAGTGTAATAATGAACATTAAACTGTATAATTTAATGAACATTAATGTTGCCATACAACCATATTTCGTAATATAAAATCAAACTCAACCAAAATATTTTTAAAAATAAAAAATATCTAAGTAATTGAAAGGTTGTATGTGTGTAAGACGAAGGCAACAATTGTCAATGTGGCGTCCTCTTAACACATGATAGTTTAAGAAGATTATCAATTTTTGTATAAAATGTCTTATAATATTATCCAGTAATTATTAAGATCTTGATCGTTCTAAAGGTTTAAGTCACAATATTTTATAAAACCTAATTCCGTATATATTTAAAAGACATATTAGGTAATTAATCATCTTACATAATTATCATTTGTTGATATGCCGTCGTCTATATTTGCAGGCTGAGCAGTTGAAGTACTCTGCGTACATTTACTAGATCTTGTTCGTTCTAAAGGTTTAAGTCGGTTTAAGTCACAATATTTTATAAAACCTAATTTCGTGTATAAATGTATTTAACTTCTACGTCTGTAAAAAATTAATTTATCTTTTTCGATTATGCTGACATATTCGTCATAGTTATGTGTACCTTTAAAAGTCCTCTTGCTTTTTTGTACCAAAGTCGCCTGCTCATCCATATCAATCCTATACCCGGCTATTGCTTCTAGTACTATAAATGATTTTGTCTTCATCTTGAAATCCAGACAATTATAGTTTTCAATAAGCAATATTAATTAATTCGTCCACTATATTTTGTGTATAACAATATTGGTACTATAGAAATAACGTAACGGTCCGTGCAGGCGTTAAATTGTCAAATGAATATTTTAATTGTTACGCAGATAATATATTTTTGGGTACCTAGTGATGTGTTTATAAATATTATGCTGTTTATATTTTCATTTAAGTCAGATAACATGCAGATATAATAAAAAAATACCAACGCTAATGAAACTACTCAACCGATTTTAATAAGATTTTATGTTTAATGCGGTAGCTTTTGTTCGATTTAAAGTATAGGTCATTATAAATCTTTCGTCGGGTAGCCCTTAATTGTTTTTTTGAATACCTAATAATGGATTTTGATGTCGAAGAAATTTATTGGTGCCGCCTTGTTGAGTAATTTTTTATAATTTTTATAAATTATTATTTTTTTTTACACGAAATATATCCTCGGTGCATGGGCCATTGGGTGACAAAATTAAAATTATATTGGGTTATATTTACATTGAAAACTATATTATTTTGCAGTGTCCATATTTTATTTTGAAGTTCTGCCTATAATAACTTAATTTATTATACTACTGTTATTAAATTGACTGCAATTCAAGTTTTGTTCTACACAATTTACTTAATCATATTAAATTTTTGCACATACCATGATTTTTTTTATCAAAATGTGCTCAGGTGTCTACTTCTGACATTTCAAATATTTCCATTAGATCAATTTTGATTTTTAACAGTTTCAATCGTATCAAAACATGACATTTTGAGAACTTTTAATAATAGTTCATTATTAAATATTCGATTTGTAAGTGTTATTAGTCAAACTTCGTTAAATAAATGTATTTTGTTCTTTCTGAATTTTTTATCAAATCGCATACGTAGAAATATAGAATGTACCATTGCACCGTGCTGACTGTAATTTTTTTTAGGTACCTCCACATATCCGTTCTGCGATAATATTAAATTATTTATAAATTAATAATACCTGTGTTATAATATACCGGGTGATTCTTTTATCATTGAACAATCATGATTACAAAAATTACTAATATTTTTGAAAATATTATTTTACATAGTTTCAAGTTATTCAAAAACCAACGTTTTTGTTAAAAAATTTTATTTTAAAATATTTTTTATCCTTATCAGTTTTTTACTTTTTTGAATGACAACATAGGGTTTTAATTTCATATTCCAAAGCAGAATATTTTTCTAAGTATTTTGATTCATAAAAATTGAATTTAGGACGAGTAGTTTACCCAGCAAAATGTTTGTCCACTACTCCGCTTATCTAAACTTTAAATACTTATAACTCATAAACTACTTGTCCTAAATTCGATTTTTATGAATCAAAATAGTTAGAAAAATATTCTGCTTTAGAATATGAAATTAAAACTCTATGTTGTCATTCAAAAAAGTAAAACACTTAAAAATGATAAGGATAAAAAATATTTAAAAATAATTTTTTTTTATGAAAACGTTGGTTTTTGAACAACTTGAAACTATGTAAAATAATATTTTCTAAAACATTAATAATTTTTGAAACAATGAGTGTTCAATGATAAAAGAATCACCTGGTATAATACTTGTAGGATTTAAAACTTTAATACAATTATAAACGTACATTTCGCCAGCCCCCCAAGTATTCCCCAGCCCCCTTATATATTTTGAATTTACGGTTAAACCAGTATCGCACAAATTTTGAAATTAGTCACACAAATTCACACTAATGGCATACTAAAGTTTAGCAAAAAAAAAATTCAAAAATCATACCTGGTTGGGGGGGGGGTGGGTGGCGAAATGTACGTCAATTATAATATTTTTTACTGTACAATGAATCTAATATATTATTAAAATTACTGGATACTACCGTCTACCAATTACCAACACTACACTACTACTTCTAGGCCTATGTCACCAAGGGTATATTTCGTTTAGTAAAAAAAAATAAAAAAATATCTACTTCTAAAATCAGTCAAATATTATACATATTATGTGATATTATAATTTATCGATTAAAAACTAGGTACAGAACGATTATTTACGTTTTACATGGTAGCTGGGTACCTATTCCACAACTTACCTAATTATAAAAATATATCTATTAATATATCTTTGATTCTGAATTCTAATTTATTAATTACTTTAATAATATAATCGATACACTTCTGTAGTTCTGTAGAACTATTACGTTTCACAATATTATTTACGAACAATAATTATTAAGATTAGTATTCCTAGATATTTGATGTTTGAATAATATGCCAATGTCATTATATAATATTCCATAGTGATTGTTGCATAAACCATAAAAACGTCCAATAAAAATAATACTGCCGTCCGGTTATTCCGGTATGGCCGCAATATTATTGAAAATTAAATTACCGAAAATTATTACTATAGGGCCGGGTGTATCTGGAGGATTTTGTACATTGCGTTTATACCCACTGAAATCACATATTAATTTACAAAGTACGTACATGTCTTCTACATACATCCTGTATAATATGCCCATTTCTAGATTTTCGTTGTGTACCTGCAATAGAAACCGTCGTCCTTTAATGTAAAAAATAAAGTGGGTAAGTCGTGGATGTCGCTATGATGTACAGTAGGTTACTGTAATGGATGGGATTAAATTTGAATGCAATGATAGGTATCATTGTATACGAAAAACGATTCTGAACAAAGATGATTTGTCAGTCTAGGATATATTATATTTAAATATTGTCATATATATTCTATTTTGAAATAAATATTTTATTTTTCAATTAGGACGCATTTTGCATAAGGCATGGTTAATCAATTTTTCCAAAAACATTGCATGTAGTTATCATAATTCATAATAACTTATATTATCATAGATATACATATACCTGGTTTGAGGATAAATCGTTATCATTACGCGATTTCATAAAAATTTAAAACTCTAACGCTCAAATCATTTTTCCTATAATGACGCTTCAAATTTTCTCTATAGCTATTTGAAGCAAAACTTATGGGAAACTTGGTGTTAAATTTTATAACCTTAGATATAAATACAAACAATATTATGAATTTTGAACTACAAAATAATTCGCAAATATTCATGGTTTTAACGAATTTTTGTCAATATTTGAAATTCAAATGCTAATAAAAATTTAATTTGAGCTTCCGGTGGACATTTTTTTTTTGATAAAGATTGACAAATTTGTAAGGAATCTTGTATTAAATTTTCAAATCTTAGATTTAAAAAAAAAAAATTTTATGAATTTCTAGCTTAAAACAATTTGTGAATTTTTGTGGTTATTACGTTTTTTGTCAAAATTCAAATTTTGAATGCTTATAAAAAAAAATTGTGACTATGAATTTATTTTATTTTTCAACTGCTATTGTAACAATATGTTTAGAGCCTTGTATTAAATCTTCAATATTTTCTACCCACAAAATAAAAATGTTATCGATATTAATTTTAAAAAAACTAATCATGATCGAAAATTGTATATACCTATGAATAGTAAAAATTGCATGGTTCGATTTTGTCGAAAACTGATTGTACGTAAAATTTCCTGTTTTTCCGTTAATTTTTAGTTTGTTTATCCCGATTATTTAGAAAAATATTAAGAATTTTTTACTTTTTATCCCCCAAAGTATCAACTAGATTCACTTTCTGGTTTAACAAGAACTGAAGTTACAAGTCAAAGCAATTTTACTGTCCCAAAACGTAATGACAAACACAAAAAAAAAATATTCATGGTTTTGACGAATTTTTGTCAATATTTGAACTTCAAATGCTAATAAAAAAAAATTATGCCTATGTATCCTTATAATTTTTTATTCACTTTAAGAATAACTTATGAGGAACTTTGTATTAAATTTTCAAGAATTTAATAGGGCCAAAAAAATTTTATCGACACTTCAAAAAAAAATTTTCAGACAAATTGAAAATTTCAGTCGTCTATAAATATCTCAATAAAAGTCAAAATATTTTGAAAATTTAATCATGTAAAGAAAATACCAATCCTAATAACTGGTAAAATTTTCAAGTATCTAGGACTTATACTTTTTGAATAATAACAAATATTTAAAATCGTTTCAGGATAAATCGTTATCGTTACGCTATTTCGTAAAAATTTTAAATTCAAACGCACTTAAAATTTTTTCTATAATGATACTTCGAGTTTTCTCTATAGCTACTCGAAGGAAAACTTATGGAAAACTTAGTGTTGTATTTTTAATCCTTAGTTATAAACGCGAAAAATTTTATGATTTTTCAACTTCAAAATTACTTGCAAATTTTCGCGTTTTCGACAGATTTCGTAAAATTTTGAACTATAAAAGCTTATTAAAAAAAATTGTGACTTACGATTTTTAATTTTTTTTAGCTACCATAAGAAAAACTCATGAGGAACCTTGTATTAAATTTTCAAGTTTTTTTGGTCGTCCAACATTTTTTTACCGACACTTCAAAAAAAAATTCTCAAAATAAGTGTAAATTTCAGTGGTCTATAAATAACTCAAAAAAAGTCAAAAATTTTTGAAAATTAAACTGTATATAGAGAACACTAACATAAACATTTGGTGAAAATTTCAAGTATTTAAAGTGATTATTTTTTGAATTACAACCATATAAAAAAATCGATTTGGTCGAAAACTGATTTTGCGTAAAAATTCCCGTTTTTCTGTCATTTTTTTTTTGTTTTTCTCGATTTTTTTGAAAACTGTTGGAAAATGTTTACTTTTGACCTCTATAATGCACCAAGGATCTTCAATTTTACATCGGAAACCACCCCCAAAGTTTGAAATCGAAGCATTATTTCGACTAGTTATGCTGTACACAGACACAAAAATAAAAAAACACACATCATTGTAAAATCAATACATTCATCACTTCGTTCAGAATCTAAAATACAACATGTCAAACACAAGGTATGTTTTTGTACTCGATAATAATTATTTTATCGAATTTTATTCTACCGAATTTCAATTCATACAGCATTACAATATTTTGTCAGTTCACGGGAAACCGTTCAAAAATACCATCCGATATTGATAATAAATAAATAATTGTTTTAAAATTTTGTTTTCATTATACTTTAAACGGATGCGCGCTGGTAATGCATTTTTTTTTTTTTTTAGGGGGGGGGGTTCATATACGTTATTAATATAGCGCTCGAAAACATAAAAACAAAACTATTTTTGGTAATATAATATGTTTATTATATTATTATGTTTTGTTGGGTATTCCGAGGTGAAAGATAGTGGTAAATTGATGGCGTGGCAATTATACATTTTTTAAAGAAGCGATAAATGGATTGCTTGATAATAATTATTATTAATACGGTAAAAATCTAAGTACTACATTTTCGACAAGAATAATATTTATAGCCAATAAATTATTGGTGATTTTTTTTCGAATTCATTTCATTCTAAAGTTCTTTTGTGAATTTGAATAAAATCAAAGCAAAACAATTCCGTATCCTATCAGTTGTCGACTTGTCGTATATATAACGTAGTGATTTATCGATTTTAGCATCTATATCATCATGTCAATTGACACACCTCATGTCACGATATCTATTGACTAGTGGATCCGTTTTGTCACGAATTGTTGTAAAATTTCACAAAAATATCACTCGTCTTTTATCGAAAACGCCCAACGTATGTATTTCGACAACGTTCTTCGACGCATTCGACCCCGTCGTCATCGTGGTCCTTCGATTTTCACTCGTTCGTCGTAAATAAATACATAAATATCATACTATTATTAATTATATTGCCATGGAGCATTGTGCAGTAAGCATTATGAATTACGGACGCATACAAGGGACCGACCGATATATGGGGTCGAAACTTTGTCAGTAACGAACGTTGTAAAATTTGAATATTAAACGCAAAGTTATAGGATAAATGTTTAGGAGCTCTATTCGGCGAATGATTTACCGGAAATAATAATACAGTAATATAGTGTTATTATATTTCGTTCGGCGCGTCATGACGTGTCCGCGCGCGCATTGGCAAATTAAACGCACCCGTGTACAACGATAATAACAAACACATGACGGAAACGCGAAAAACATAAATCACGCCCATAAACTATGTATAATATAATATTGCGTAGGTACAGCATAAACATTATTATTATTATTATTATTACGATTATCCGATTCGTTACGCGGCGGCTTTTCGCGGAAACGATTCATTATAATTATATTATATATATGTATGGTAGTGATGGGTACAGGACACTACATGTACAATAGGACCTTTACACCGAAATATTATACCCTTTGAAAAATGTCTTACCGATTGAAATAGTATAACATATACTGATAATAATAAATATTGCTCGGGAACATATTTTTGCTTTTGTATAACACAAGTCCGGGTTTGCATAAAATACTAATAATCGTGCATTATACTACAGGGCCAAAAAACAGTGTTATATCTACATATTTTTGTAGTCACTCTGTATTTTACAATAATATTATATTATTATCGTCGTGCAGTTTTATATTGCAGGTGACAGTGCAGTTTTGGTGATACGTATAATCAGGAGGACTTGTCGTTTTTCGCGTCTTCTCCGTTCGTGGTTTGGCATTATATTAGCAAATCCTACCCCGACGTGTACGACATAAATACAATATTGCTATCTCTGGTACATAATATAATATTTTTATATTCACCTACATAATAACAATGTATGATATAACCTTGTGCTTTTTTTTTTAACTCTTAGCATAACAGAAAAGGTAAAAAGGTGATACGTTAATTACAGCAATACTTATAAATGTATATAATAATTTGTATAAGGTACCTAGATAAAGTTCTTCCTCAATGTCATCGAATTATTATGTTCCTTATACTGGTACGACGGAACACAACATTATTATGAGGACTTTTACATCAAAAATACCAAAAACTATTTTGAATAATAACTATTAATTTAAGTCTTTAATATGATTAAATATTCATAATACATTATAGTAATAATAACTCTATTTTTATTTTCATAATTTTTTTTTTTTGAATTCATAAAAATATAACATTTAGGAATATATTATTATGATTGTATGGCAAAATATTTACAGTTTCTAATTTCTATTTATTTCGTTAATGACAGTATCGTTTTCTTATATAGTAATTATAGCTCCCCAGTGACATTTTAACGGATATGTAATCCGTTCCCTGATAATTGGTCGTCTTCGAGATCTGCAGACCTATCACCAAAAAGATGGCGTATACACCGCACAGCTTACCAAATCGATTACAAAACAAACACTGCTTTAGCATTGTGTTCGAACACCATCATGGCACCGATTATTACCGCGAGCAATATATCATCAATATCGTCAACGGGAAAAAAATGTTTACATAAAAGCGGAAACCAAAAAGTCGCGTCTTTTTCGTCGTCGTCTGGCGGTGGAAATTATAGGGCATATTATATATACGGAGATGTGCGGCGCGCATTATTCACAGAAAAGAGAGCACACAAACGGATTGTGTTCACATCAAAGGAAAAACGTTTAATTCCTTTTTCGCTGTAGCGGAGGAGGTTGAGGGGTGGGCAGATGTATATATATAAATATACACATTATATAAAGTGTGCGGAGGACAGAGAGTAACATAATAATAATAATAATAATAATAATAATATGTTTGTTACGCAGAAAGGAGATCCAGTCGAGGAGACGAAGACGAAGACGACGACGACGACGTTGTTGACGTTGTTTTTGCGACCTGTCAAAAACTGCTGCTGGCTGGTGCGCGCCTAATTCTTGCGAGAGACCGAATCGTTGGGTGGTGGGGGGAGGGAAAAAAACTGTCAGACGCAGGGTGCGGATGGGGCGAGGTATAAAAGCGGGGGGGGGGCTGCAGACAATCCGAGGAGGGGGAAAAATAATAGTAAAAATAAAATAAAATTAAGTGTGCGCGGCGAAAAACAAACTCATTCCGTTTTCCGGACGGCAAACACACACAATTTCCGGAATACAAAGCGCAAACTTATTCATTATAGCTGCTGCGTGCACTTCGTATACACGCGCTGTATATGTGTATATATACAGAGCGCGCGCGCGCGTTTAAACGTTCCGTGTTGTGTGTGTACGTCACTTACAAGATTAAAACATAATTTACTGTGTAATGACGGGTTTTACGGGTAGTAATGCGTTTTCGTTTATTAAATTAAGTGTTTTGTTTTCAAAATAATATATATATATTTATATATAATATACATGCAGACGTTTTTCGTCTCTGTTTCTCTCTCTCCTTCTATCCCCGCTCACCACTTTCTCTATGAATGTCTTTCCGTCGGTCTCCGTACACCAAATTCTTGCCGAAATATACGCATTTTTAACTATCCCCCCATCCTTCATCGGCCTACCGACGCCAAACCATCCGTTTTTATTTCTCCCGCGATCGTCATTTCCAGTCTTTATTTATTTACTATTATTATTATTATTATTATTATTATTTTTTTTTTTTATCAAGAACTGGTTTAATGAGTGGACGTTGAGTGATTTAAAACTTGCCCGCGTCTGACACGGCCACTGATTAACATCTCCTCTGCGTCTGCTTTACGAGTCATGTCCTTAATTAAAGTAAAAGTTTAGACACATAAAATATATATAAATGTACTGCAGTAGTATTAGAGGTATATATATACGCGCCGCGTACGAAACGGAGGAAAAAACCCGATAGGAAAAAAAAATTAATGAGTACTAAATTTCAATGTCTCTCGTGTTTTATAACTTTAAAACGAATATAATATACATAGGAAGTTTAAACTCGCACGCTCGGAGATTACGATCGTACGGTATTGCTGACAAACGCGTATATAATGCCCCCATATATGTATATAATATTGTATTTATTTATACGTGATATAGTTTATATATATTATAACTAGACGATTTCGCCCGGAGCGTATATACATAATATTCGGTTCGAGAGAATCCGCGGTCGTGTATTTCTATAGTGCAGCAGACGAATATAATTCGATATCATAAAATAATATCATAATCACTATACTATAATATTATTATTATGTAGAGTGAGCGTTTAAAAATAATTCGATCGACTAACCCGAAGCGAAAATATTTCGGGTACCTACACCAAATCTGACGCTCGCTCGCTGTACAAAATACAAATAATATTATATTATATTATATATTACACGACCTAATTATAATATTATGACACACGCGCGAAAAGTGTCTCTATAGTTCGGTGATGGGAGGGGGGAGACGTCTGTGATCATGGCTCATATTATAATAAGCATATCTATCATATAGTATTTTTTATTTTTTTTTTCAAAGTTTATTAAGGCTTCAACAACACAGGTTTTTAGCCTATTTTAGTTAAAATGTATACAAGAAAAAGAAAGGAAAATATATGTATGTATACATTAAATTTTGGAATACATTTTACTACATTATTATAGTTATTATTTACAATGGGTATTTAGTGTTTATATTATGGAAAAATGTACTGATTGCAATTGTGTTTTCATCTTTGAAGGCTTGATAGAGTGATGCTGGATTTTGGAGTATCTTGCGTGCTTCAGTGAATTTAGGGCAGATGATTACGATATGTTCAATTGATAGAGTTACGTTGCAAGTATCGCATATGGGTGCTGGTTCTTTTTTGATGAGATGTACATGGGTTAAGAAAGAGTGGCCTATTTTGGCTCGAGTAATTGTTACTTCGTCTTTTCTTTTTGTGCCGGGAGGATAGTTTAATTTCTTGACGAGTATTTTAGTATTTCTCAGTTTGTTGGTAAGGGGAATATTTTCCCAAAAAAGTTGCCATCCTTCCATTATTTTCTGATGGATTGTGCTGAAGATTTCAAATGAGGACGTAGAGTTGATTTTAATGGACTGTGGAGATGTAATGGCTTCATAGGCTGATGTGTCTGCTTTTTCGTTTCCGGGTATCCCGATGCATATAGTATTATGGAATGTATTCTATATAATTAAAAATATAAAATGTTATAATATTATATAATATAACTAATAAACGTCATAAAGCTAAACAAAATGAACCATGTGGACGATGATTGGATTTTTTAATCATAATAATCATTGAATATGATTATAATAGCTTTTTTCACAATATTTTTTCACTAAACGGGATGCGTAAAAGTCTATGTCTTATCGTTCAAACCAGTTCACTCCCAGTCTTTATAATTTTTCGTAATTAGGTACTTTAAACGTATTAAATATTTAACGATTAAACAAACAAGGTTTGATCGATCGTGAAAGTATAATATACGTTTAAATCTTACCAAATATAATCTATTGATACTAAACATATCCGTCTGAGAACGTTGGCGGTCGGCCGAATGACGTGTAGCCGTGAACCGTTAAAAACTAAAATTTTAAGTCTACCAACAACGGTTGTGTAGTTTCATCGTTAGTGAAATCAAATCATAACATGTAGAATGCGTATGAATTACAACAGACGACACACATATTAAAATAACGCTGGAATCGGATCAAAAGAGTGAAAATATAATTACGAGCAATGCGAGTCACCACCGTTCATATTTTCTTTTTCGAATAAGTAAAGTATACATATCAATACAACATATTTCTGGTCACTCAAGGTATATATTTTTTTAGTGGCACATTATGTACACCCACCGATTTTTCTTTATTTGTATAAATATTGTCTTGCTGCTATCGATAACACTGTATGCTGACATAACTTTTATTTTTAATTAAATATTTTGGATATTTTTGAATAACGACTAATTGTCTAACCGATAATAATTTTGTAAATCACCATCTAGAGTATATATAGCGTATTCGTAATATAATATAGGTATAGCCCCCCTGGAATTAATCATCATACTTTTTATTTAATAAAATAAGCTCCTCAGAACAGGTACCAGTGTACCAGATACCAGTGTAACAGCCCCTCTCCATTTAAAAAAAGAGAATTTAATATGCAGTTGCAGTATACCTACTTGTATATAGGTGATCTGCGTTCTGCAGTCCGGGGTGCTACTGTATTCGTTTAAAGTGAGTATAGATTTAAAATTTTCGCTGTATACCAATACGTACCTATATCTAAAGGGGAGCGGCCTGACGATTAATAATATTATTGTATTTCGAGCGATCGCGTTGTTCGCACGTCAAATGGTCAGGTTCGTCGCAACAATATAGAATCATAATAATATTTTGCTGCTATATTTTAAATAACTTAATTTAATATTCACTGGCCGCGAAATTATAACTTGGACGACGATGTCGACGTGTCGGAAACAAACGACGACGAGTGACACACGCGGAGTGAATAATATTGTTGTCGTCGTTTGACATTCTACATGTAGGTCAATCGACCGGAGACCGGAGGAATAAAAACGCATTTTTTACTTCTCTTTCGTATTTATTAATATTGTGGACTGTGGTGTGTATTATTATAATATTATCGTTATATGACGATGACGACGACGACGACAACGGCGGCGGCGTAGGTCGATTTTGATTTTTTTCTTCTCCCGAACATTCTCCGGACATGAATAATCGTACCATTAAAACGTTTTTATAAATTTACAGTACCCGATAATATTTATTGCCGTCGTGTCCATCGGTTTTCGGCACCGATGACGTCCGTTTCGTTTTATATATTATAATAGTAACGACTTTTCGAATTAAAAACGACAATATTTAGAAAGAAGACGACGGCAACGTGTCGGGCCGTGATGGTGCGTTTAAGTAGTACATATACGTTAAATTAATGTATTATTATTGTCGGACGACAAAAACCTGTCGTCGTCGTAGTACCTATACATATATATATATGTATTATATGATGTATGCATACGATACGTCGTGTCATGTGCAAAAACGTTGTAAAATATTCGAAATTTTAATCGTAAATCGACTCATCAAACGATCGAATCGTGGTTAAAAATTAGCAATGTCTACGGTGATTACGATAATATTATCATCGTCATCATAATTATTACCTATTGTTGTTGTTGTTGTTATTATGACGACGCCCCCAGGATTATTACGAACGTCAAACGAACACGAACGCGGTTACGGTATACCAACGAATATATAGGTATATCTACCTCGTATATTATGTTATGATATCATTGTGTTTACGTGGAAGGAAGATATTTTTTTCAAAATGTTTAACTCTACTATAATATATAGTATAGTTTTTACTTGTTTAGGTATCTATGAAATAATTTAGTTTTTTCCGGTTGATTTCAAAAGAAATACGTCAAGTCAAATTCCTGTTTACACTGCATACTAGGTATACCGTATACGTATGTTTTATAAGTACACGCATAGAAATCTAAGATTAAATCAACTACTAAAAGTGTCAAAACTATTTACATTTGAGGGTCGTTTTGGGACTAAGGCTGGGCGGTGGTAAACTCTCCCGATTGTATGGTAAACTCTCCCGATTTTTAAAACTAGTAAACTCTCCCGATTGTATGGTAAACTCTCCCGATTTTTAAAACTAGTAAACTCTCCCGATGGTAAACTCTCCCGGGTCAATATTATATTTACCTGAAGGAAATGTGTAAACTCTCCCGGGTCAATATTATGTTCACCTGAAGGATATATGTAAACTCTCCCGGGTAAACTTTCTGTTTACCTGAAGGAAATGTGTAAACTCTCCCGAGTTGTTTTAAATGTGATTGCTACAGTATGAATTGGCTACACTGCAGAGATTGTAATATCATTTTAAATATTTATTATCAATTGTATTACTGTTACCCTGTATTTGTAATTTAAATATTTAATTACCGTTAATCTATTTTGGAAATTGAAGTTGTCAATATGGAAGACACTATTAGTAATACTGATGCAAGCAAAAATTAGAATAGAGTATAAGTAAAACAATTACATTATTACAAATTTATACATAATCATATTACACACTATCAGACATGATATAATAATTTATAAGATTTTAAACAAGGTAAGTAGTAAGTACATTAATTTTTAATTACAATAAATTACAAAAGTAATAACAAAATATAAATTATAGTAGAATACTAGAATAGTAGAATTCAATGTTCATACGAAACTCTTAACTAATAAGTGATAACAACGTATCATGATAACGGGTGACGGACTGAATTATTTTAGTGTTACCAACTGTGTAATACGAATGATGCTTCATGCTCCACAAGACACTAGTACAATATGTTTAACCGGGAGAATTTACATGTTACCGACAGGTAGTACTAATGTTGACCCGGGAGAGTTTACATGTTCCCGTCAGGTAGTACTGAAGTAGACCCGGGAGAGTTTACATGTTCCCGTCAGGTAGTACTGGGGGAGACCCGGGAGAGTTTACCATCGGGAGAGTTTACATGTCATTAAAATCGGGAGAGTTTACAATCGCCCCTAAGGCTAATCTGTAGTTGATTTAACATTGATTAAATTTAAAATTATTATCACTCATAAGAAATGACTATTATAACCTGTTCAATTAGTTGTTATAAATTATAATACATCAAATATTGTCAACTTAATTTTAGTCTATATAATATAATATCAGAAACTCTGAGGTCAAATCGAAATGCTATGAGTTTAATCAAATTCTTTTTTAGTAGTTGAAATTACTACATCTCTTGCTAAAACTAATACTTAATGCTTTCATTTGGGCAGAAGAAACTTTCAATTTAACAATATTATCTTGTAATTCAAACTATAAGTATTTGCTAATTTAAAATAAAAAACTATTTATTTTGAATTGACTAACAATCATTAGTTTAAACTAGTACTATTGTTGCATATAATTTAACAAAAATAGTATTCAAAACTAAAAAGTTATTCTTATGTATTTATGAATTTTTGATAAATTTTTAATTCAATATTAATTACTTGATTACTATTTCATTATATATACACAATAAACACCAAAATAAGACAATTGTGGGTAATACATTATATAATATGTATATATTTATATATATATTACATAAACATGCTATACATAAGATAGTACATACTATTAATTATTGTATAGTAATGCAGTGGTTCTCAACACCGAGGTGACATGGGTCTAATATAAGGGTGACAAGAATACTGTATTTTGTTTATATATATTATTTTGATGTTAGGAAGACGTAATACCTATTGGGTTCTGGTGGATGAGGGTGAAAGTAATCCTAAGAAGCTGAAAACCACTGCAGTAATGACTTTAATTTTTTTTACATTTAAGTACACGACTGCATACAATAAATAATTTTAATATTATACAATAAATATTAAATAACATATAAATAGATATATAAACAAATATATGTTTGTTGATTAATGATTATGTTGACACAACCGTGCAACTCACTCGCATACAGCGCTAGTGGGCAATAACAAAATAAATAAGTAATGGGCGGAATTTTCATAAAATGTTGATATTATTTTATTCCAAAACATTTCAAGTTACACAATCGGTGTAGTAACCTATACACTTAGCTATACCGTACTATAATCCAACACATGGTTATACGCGTATGTATACATTTTTTATATAATTATTTACACTGTATACATATACATAATAATCAATATTATTATGTATTATCTTATTTTAATACGTTCTTGTATATACACGAGTTTGAAAAAACTGCAGTGAATTATGTGGGTGGTTTTTTGGTTCCCCGCACGTGTTTCTTCCCTCGTCGAGGGGTTGGTTAGAGTGTTTCTCGCGGTGGCGAATTTCAGGCAATGCGTCTTATTGTTAGGGGTTCATCACATTGACGAATACTGCAGTAGGGTTGTTTGTTCTTCACATTTTATTATGCGCATATGCGATGTCATTTATTTATGTTTTTTTCTGTTTCTGCGGTTTGGCTCAAGAAAGGCCATTTTCGTCACATTTTGACGAATAATATGAGATTATTTAACCAATGTCATTAAAATTTGATTATTTTACTTGAGTTTAAACTGCTAACGTCTCTGATGTAGTATATATGACCAAATTAGATTTGACGGATCTCATAACAGGTATGATGATTTTTATCGTTGTCGTCGTCGTGCATGCGGGTCGCGGTTGGGTTTAATTCGCCCACCCGCAAAACGAATTATAATGATATACATCTTACACACACATCAGCTGGCACTTCGGGACGACATATAGTTTTAGAGTGTGTATCGGACATGACGAGAGCCTGGACTGACCGTCGCCGTGATGAAATCGGATTGGAGAAAACCAACGTCGCCGTGGGACAATGTTGTTTAATATAATAATAATAATAATAATAATAATAATATACGCGTTCGAGTGGTCGTACATAGGAATCGTAACCGCGTATATGGTACCTACAAGTATGTACGAGTCTGAACGTAGTTGTCCATCGTGTGTAGGTATAAACGTTTATTATAATATTATTTTGATAGGTGCGCGTGTATATATATATATATGTTTTTACTATTATTAGGTTTACAGATATTACTTATAAATGTGTGTGCGCGGGTGTGCGTGTGTAAGTAATGATAATATTTTACGATTATTAACGCAAACGGTTTTTTATATGTTTTCCTTATTCTAGATGCATTCGAGTCGTATATACTATAATACAATGCGTCAAATTATTATTATTATTAGTATAATATTATGTATATAGGTACGTATAATACACACATATACACCTAGATACTCCGGACCGGCCGGCTGGTGATAATAATAATAATAATGATAGAAAAAAAAGGAAATAAAAATTATGAGTTATTGGTGATGGACGCGGATATAACAAACTCGCACATGTAGAGTTACAATACTATATTATATTGTATAATACGTGCGGGGTCAATGCTGAATATTATGTATATATAGGTAAAACGAGTGCGTGTGAGTGCTCGCACTCGCGCGCGCGCGCGCGTGTGTGTGTGATGGCTGCGGGAGACGGACCTTGTCAGCCACGTCATTAAATCATCGGCCGGGGGGGCAAAAAATAAAAATAAATAAAACAGAAAAACAGAAAAGGAGACAGATAAAATATACAATAAATTACGGACAGATAAAAAGACTGCGCGTCGTACGGTATGTGTATATTATACCTATATATTATGTATGTGTGTGTGTGTGTATTTGTGCTCTCGCGTGGCCGTCTATATTATACACACACACACACACACACACACACACACACACACACATACACAAAAAGTTCATTAAACGGACGGTGACCATATTATTATAATAACGTCAAAAATCAAAGAGCTGAGTGGGTTAGAGTGAGAGAGAGAGAGAGAGAGAGTTCTGGACGGTGTATACGAGAGAAAGAAGAACTGTGCAGTAAGATACAGAGAGAGAAAGAGATGGAGAGTGTGAGAGATAGACGAAATACCGAACCAAACGATTTTCTAATGTAAATTTTTTTTGTCACACACGGGCCGACACGGGAGTCTAATAATTTACCAGAGAGCGACGAGGCCCAGTCGTATTACGTTCACGTGACAAACGGAAGTTTTACGATCGGTTTTTTTCCCTCCGTACGTTTATTACATTATATTATTACACACACACATACGAGCACATCGCGCGTGTGTAATGTGTAAATCGTACAGTGTAGGTATATCATATAAAACGTATTAGAAATACCGACCGGATTATTGTCATCCTGAATATTCTTTGCACCGCCGCCTGCACGCTTTTATACCACAACGACGATGTACCTAATCAGTAATCATACACATATTGTGTGTGATACCTACACGATAATAATAGGTAATAATAATATGTAAGCTGTTCGAAATTTTGGGTTGATTGTTTAAACGCTTTCTGGGTATACTGTGCAGATTACAGAGATCGCGATGTCGACGTATGCCAAAATGAGCCAATATATTTCAATGTAATTATTACATAAACTGTAGTGAGAATTATATCAATTGGCAATACCAAACCGATATCAATAATGCACTTACTAATACGCCACCACTTTTTTCCGAATAAAACACTCATAATGGGCTAATGTGCTGAGATCGCGAGGCACATCGATGCAACACAGTCGCGGTTTTTTTCGTAAACTTTGAAAAAAATATGGACAAAATATAATATACTTATAATATAGGAGCACCTACTTGCTCTGGACACAAGAGCATCAATATTTCGCCATATTTTTGGAGGAAAATGATATTGTTATATATGATTGTATAACATATAATAATATAACGATCATAGTGATTTCCTTAAAAAAAAAATAAACAAATAAATGACTAATTCGATCATAAGGTTAGCCTGTATAGTGCTTATCGTATATAATTCCTTACCAGTGTCCATTTTAATTTATTTATTCTTTGGTATATACCTACTTGATTGTGAAGTATTTGAAAATTTGTGCGTATCAAAAATAATACGGTTCTCCGCTACGAAACCTGTTGAATAATTACCTAACATTATTATTAGATATTTTAATAGAGTACACATGAATATAATATATTATATGTATAGTATGTAAATTAATTGGAAAGTCAGTGACCCTATATATATGTGTGTGTGTATTTGAGTGCGATGTGATGTAGTGTGAATATTTTAGTGAAGTTTTTCTTAATTTAGTATATTATGACATGCATCACGATTATAAATACTCGGTAAACGGCAATATAAATCCTAAACTAGCGTTACCAACTTTCCGATTAAATTAACACACATGCAGTATACCTATAGTATTATAATACGATTAAGTGTCGAATCCATAACAGAAAACAGGTCATTCGCACCAGATACTTACCGTCTATTTTGGTCAAGACATTAAACAATTGATAAAAAAAAGAAGTATTGACACAGTTAATTTGCAGCATATATTGTATTGGATATAATATGCAGTATGCAGTAAACAATATAATATTACGGTAAGGACAAGGAGTTTTTACATTCTACATGAAAACAGAAAATTTCAAACGATGATATACGTCAACCGACTAGCCGTTACTCGTATAGGTATAACATGTATAAACTATAACAATTATTTTGAATGGTAAAAAAATATTTTTTGATTCAGTGCCGAACATTAGATACAGATACAGAGATACATAGTAGAGTATTAATTTGTGGATTGCTCTACGTTTTCCATGACATTCCATCAAGGCTATAGGTTCCATCATAGGAAGAAATATTGTCCAATACCTGTTTGCTCGTTTGATAGTTCCGACCATAGTATTCTATCTTTTTCTGATGAGTTTTTTTTTTTTAGTTAGAAAAACGTTTTGGAAATATTGTTTATTTTGAAGATCGTATATATTGATACGAAAATGTTTTTTATTATTTTCAAAAACACAAAAATCTAATAGGTATTCAACTGCACTTTTATAAATACTTAGTAGAACAAAGTATCTACATATAAATTTTTCAGCGTGACGTGAAAAAAAATGGTGAATAGAAAAGTTTAAAATTTTCTTTGTGTTATTTTTAGACTTTATTTTCTAACGGTTTTCTCATAAGTTTTTGTCGTTAATTTGTGGAAAAAATTAAATATACCTAAATCATCAATGGAAAAATTATTATAACATACATGCGGCCTCTGCAGATTTTTATAAAAATCATTAATTATGACAATATTTTTAAATTGTTCTGTAATAATTAAACATATTTTATTATAAGTACCTACCTATGCCATAATAGGAAGGTATAATATTATAAAATTTAAGTTATCACGATAATAATTTTCTTTATTATTGTATTATACAATATATCATTAATTGCTCATAATAAGTGATTTGTTTGCTTATCGTTTATAATTTTTTTTTGTGTTTACGCGTGTTTCATGCGATCAAAATAATAAATAATATTAATAATCATAAATAACGAGATTAAACTTTAATAAATTGGCCGTTCATAATAATTAGTGATTACTTTTATACGTATAAATGTATAATACGAGTAGGTATATATCCTATATAGTAAAAATCCATTAAATCAAAACAGTGACTACAATGAGCTTAATATCACACAGTTAGGGACTCACACCCTTCTGACGCAACCCTTACGTTTCAGTTAAGGGTAATGTCCAGTAACAAATACGTGCTCGAACTATAATAACATTTCAGATACTGAAAAAACACATTAGCTTCGTGGACGCGAATAATTTGATTTCGACAAATTAATACTGTCTATTCTGATTAACGTATATAGTTAATCTTCAACATATAATGTTTATATAGCCATATAGGTAGATATCTAAAAAACGTGATTGCATTAAATCAATATGAAGTGAAGAGTTTCATGCGAAACTATGTATAATAATATTATATGCCTATTTATTTGAAATTTGTAAATAATGCGAATATGAAGGCCACGTATATTCACTAAATGGTAAAGTTATTATGGTGTGATGAAACGGTAAAAGTATGCTCATACTTACGGAATAGATGACTGTTATAGGTTAATAGTCAGTGAGAACTATAGGCACGATTTTTCAAACCGAATCTCCAACCACGCTTGTTAATGGATTATGAGTATACCATAATATTTCATGTTTATGATGAGTAAAAAAAAAAAAAAAAAAATATAACAAATTATACGTAATAAACTACGATGTGAATTTGCTAAACAACAATAATGCTCAACCGTAAATTGATCACTGTCCTGTGTACCTACTATATAATATCTATTATGTTATCAATTATAAAAATATATACACACTTAAAAATAATAATCATAGAAACATTATAAAGTTATACGAAGATTTGTACAAAATATAATTTTCTTACTTATAAATGTAACACCAGAATTATTTTTATATGTTAAACAAAATACATTTTGTCATACTATGCTATAATTTTATCATAAGCGATTTCAATTAATAATCGATAATATTTAAAGGGTGAAATTGGATTCAATTTTTATAATCTTATGTCATATAATCATAATCCTATATAATCTTATATAATATTTTTTAATATTAATTATTAACATTCTCAATAATATGACTTTTTTGGAATAGCGTATGATTATTGTTAACCTAATGTTATAGCTTAATTTTAAATTTAAATCGTTAGTAAAATATTATATTATATAAATACCTACTAGATAAAGTTATATAAAAAAAAATTAAATAATATTAATAATATAATCAATGAAACTTATGTATATGATTGAATTAAAATACAATTTTAATATCTCATTTACTTAAACTGTGTTATTTCATTATTTGAACTTGACTAAATTGGATTTCATAATAATAATAGGTAGGTACACTGATTTTAATATAATATTGATTAATAATGCTTTAATCCACTGGAGTTCTAATATAGTTATTAGCACGACGAGCAATTAATGAAAACGAGATAATAATCTTACTTAATAAAACAAATATTCATAAAAAGTAGGTAGATTGTAAAAGCACGTGTACAATGTATAAGGCTTATTGCGCTTCCGGTCGAAAATAATCTTATTGGGCGGGTCGTACGGCCGTGAGACGATCTGATTCTGGTCCGGTCCAAAACGTCGGGAAATCAACTCCAAGTCCCGCTCGTCGTCGTTGTCGGCCGTTATACTCCGCGACAAATGGGTGGCGACGCAATTTCGTTCGTTGTTGTATACGACGTGGGTAATAAAAATAGTCCTTAATGGTGAAATAGCTTGTATAGGTACACACGTTAGAGTATTATACATATGTATATGTATAGATTTGTCTGGTAATAAAAGTCTACTTCAATCCGATTTCGCAGTGTTCTTTTCGCTTGCTTCACCCACTCTATCGACCCGTCTCTCTCTGTTTTTCTACATCTGTCTTTCGAACTGTTTTTCTGCAGACGAATAATTATTGCGCTGTGACCGTATATACACACACACTCATATATATATAAATATTTGTGTGGTGCGAGCATCACTGCCGCCGCTGTCACACGGAAGGACGAGGCGACTCTTTTTGTGACCGCTCCCCATCTCGGGCTTATATATTATTATATACACACAAACACCCACACAATGACATGCGGGTACGTCCCGTATATATATATAAACATAACGAGATATACACTCTCTAGCCTTTCGAGTGTCTGCTTCGTCGCTAAAAGGTCACCCTGCATGCAACGTTCGCGGTCGAGACGATCGAGGGTCTCGACGTTAACGCGATTTCATTCGCAATCACATCACACACACACAAACACTCTTTCTCCCTCTCTCTTCTGCTGCGTCTGTATCTTTTACACGCTCTATATACGCCCAAACGCACATCATCACACAGACCTTTGACTCTCCGCTCACGCCACTCTTGGTGATGACAAAAGTGAAGTGCGCCCCGAGGAATGTGCGCACGCGCGCGGGTGCGTGTGTCTAGTGCGCGTGCGTGCGAACACTTTCCGGTCCGAACGCGCTCGGTTTGAAGAGTGACCTGTCTCATTGTTTCGCCTATCTGTTTCATCTACCGCGGCGCATATTGTCGTCGGCGACGGCGTCGGTGTCGAGTACCGTGCCACGTCTCGTGTAATAATAACAGTATAAGTTATAGCGTGTTCATTCGGTGACGGACACGACACTACACTTGCACACACGTGCAAACTTATACGACACGACCGGACGAGAAAACTTCTCTCTTCGCCATTCCTATCGCCGGCCGCCGCGACACTAAGTGGATATTGCGCACTGCATGCTATTATATATGTCTAGCGGATATACATCACGATGACAATTCTGCGTCGTTTCAGAAAAATTTCGTGTCCATCGAACCGTATACATCCGTTGACAAAATATATTATATTATTATCATTTTCAGATTTTGACGGTGCAACAAATACTACAACACAGCGTACACGCGCCATTAACGTCGTCGTCGTTTAACTGAACGCGTCTCGAAGCATAATAATCGTGTCGCAGTTCTCGCGCGATACCAGACAGCGATGAATTTACGTCACTGATAATATATTTTTCGTGACGGTTACGTGTTTACCGTATACCTATTATGCATATGAAACGTCATACATACGCTACAAAGCCGCTTTACGAGAAGTGATTTTCAAAAACCGAAAGAATCCGTTAATATGATATTGCAGGCGTTAAGCATACATAAGTATTGATAGGAATTGAAAAAATTATTTAAAATAAAAATCAGACGACTTCCCGAAGTCAGATGTTTTGTTCGAGAGAAAACGCAAACCGCTGCAGGTGGATGATGCGCAAAGATTTTGGGCGATCAACATAGATACAAATAATAGCTATAGTATTGTCGTTGTTAAATATTTTATGATTTAGACCATAATTATTACAATATATAAAACAATTACATATTCCACAAATGTATTATTTTATAGCTGTTCGCAGAACTATAGGTCATTAATTAAACACATCACACAACTACTGCAGCAGTGCGTGTGTGTACATATATAACTATACCATCTATATATATAGTAATAATAGTAATAATAATAATATATAGTAATGTATAGTAATAACTCGGTCATCCGGGCCAGCAGCGTAATATATTATAGGTGCGTAATGATATTAATATAATGTATATACAATACGTATGTATTTAGGCGAACACGATGAGGAGAATGATTCATCGTTCCGAAATTCAGTCAAAAATCGTAAAATTATTAAAATACGGAATACTCATCTACTGCCAAATTAAATGATATATAGACGGGTGCCTACCTACGACGCGGTAAAGAAGTTTTATGGACATTATTATAATATTACTATCGCATTATATTAATATATTCTGCCACGGCGCGCGGGGTACGGTCGTGTACCGTACATCCTTGAGAGCTCGCGATTCGACGGTTGATTTTTATTTTACGTCTGCACGGGGACCGGTGAATCGCGTCCAAACGTCATAATTTATTAAGCAACATAATATATTATAATATACATACGACGACGACGATGAATATTAGAAGCGCGACGGTTCGTCGTTGTATTTTAAGCGTTTCGAACATTTTTTTTTTTTTTTTAATTTTTTCGCAAATAAATATTAAAATACGGTGGTTTCGTTTGCCGGCAGGCTCTTGCGGATTTTCTGCGACGCCCGACCGAGGGCTATAATAATATGCGTGCGCGCCGCCGTACACTGCGCCTGCCACACTGAGCGAGATTTATGAGATTTGCAGTGCGATCGCGAGAAGGATAAAAACGACCGAATCAAACGTCCGTCGAGGAGATACCTATATATAGTATGTTGTACATAGCGAAACGTCTTTCGAGTGCACAGTGTACCTATAACCAGCCCCTATTTTTCACAAAAATTCGTACTACACTTCTTTTGATGTACCATGAAATAATACAGAACCGTGGGGAGCTAAAAAAATATTATATTTAAAAAATGTGTATAATGTATTCTGTACTACCTATTATTACTATCTAGCAAGTAGTCTTATTTATTAGTAGGGCTGGGATTTATATGTAATAAAAAACCAAAAATATGTACATATATATATGTAATTAAAATTGCCAAAATATGTAGTATAAAATAAAAAATATGTAGTATAAAATAAAAATTTTGTACAAAGAAAAATTAAAAAAAATACAATAAATTGATGTTTAATCAATTGTAAGGGAAACAATGACAAACCATGTATTGTTTTAAATTTTCAAAGTTAAATGAACGGCGATTTGGTCTTAAAACTGACTTATACCTACTAAAGGAGCGTTCTACATCACAAGATGTTATCGGTGCATACTTCATCGCTGTTATTTCACTAGGTGAAAGATTGAGCTCCATCGTGTCTTCATCCACAATACCACAAAGAATGTTTCTTATACATTTAATGGTCTTCAGTCCCAAATTTTTGTTTAAAACGACGTTCATTTTATTCTTCAATAATTCTGCTGTTGGGCCCTCTGATTCATCAATTTTTGAAATTGATAAATCAATAATTTGTATGCTTTCACTCAACGGAATCTTGGTGTTTTCTAATTTTGAAATTGATTCACCCAAAAAACTAAAATTAGACACAATATATGATGGAGCAGACTTTATATTAGGTCTCTCAAAAATTTCTTTTCCCTTGGAAATTGATGCTGCATGTTCAGAATCCAACATAGATACTATATTTTTAATTTCATAAAGTATAATCTAACATCATTAAGGTATGGTTATCGAACAGAAACAGATAAGATAAACTAAAATCAAGTTATTAATATTTATTTTAACCTACTTATTTCCTATATGCATTATACACTTACAATTTTCCGAATACCGTTATCGAAATAAAAATGTAAAATATTACTAAACCACTGAAATTGTCAAAATTTACGAAATATGTAAATAAAAACGAAAATTTTACAGAGTATGTAAAAATATGTAAAATAAAATATGTCTTATTTTATTGCAAATCACGTGAAACGAATTTATCATTTGCAATAATTAATTTATCGTGTTTCACTAAAAATATGTATTTACATACAAATCCCAGCCCTATTTATTAGTATTTAGTACCTAGGTACAAGGTACACACTTCTCGAATCCGTACTACAAACTTTCAATTTCGGATTACACAGTTTGTGTCGGGGTTCCCTAAAAAATAGGGCTTGCGGCTATAACATTATTGTACAAAATAATGTAAAAATAATGAGTTAATGTGATGAGCTAAAAAACCTCTGTAGATGAAGTAGTTTATCAAATACAAAAAAAAAAGTTAAATAAACTTCTCAATACGCCTTGCAAATCGTTTTTTGAATTTAAACTAAACGCTATCAGCATTACAATGATTTTTGTATAATATTGTAACAAAATATTTCAATATTATATATTATACTAAAGTTTGGAAACCATTTCGATTTAATAGACATTTAAAATTTGTTATGGATGAAACGGGAGTTATTTTTTTTTCTTTATAAAAACAAAATATTATACTTTAATACTTATCATTTACACTCAAAGTAAGTTCTAAAACAAATTAGGTATTATCTGAAATTAATTTTATGAATATTTCATTTTGATTAAGAACATTTGAGATGTGAAAACGTAGGTAGAAAATATCGTAAAATGCAATCGACGTGCAATTGAAAAATAATAGATTAAATATAATATATATATATATATATATATATATATATATATATATATATCAGCTATCTTTGCCTATAATAATATAATACCCAACTAACTGTTTTAGACATTTTATAGGGAGTTTTTTCATCGCCCAAAAAAGCGCAGGCAATTAGTTGCGGAAAATGCACGATGCCATATCATCGTAAGATATTATAATATGAATATATGAAAATGTTCGTATAAAAAGGCCACCGGTACATTGTTTTTGTTTATTTTCGAGATCTGCTACAGAACATCGCAGCAAATACGTGCGAGAACAACGTTAAAACCGCGAACACAGATTTTTACACAACTATTATAGTTGAAGTCTATAGTTGAACTATAGATAAGGCAATTAGTCTTATATTATTTACATTGTTATCAGTGAAGCTTGAATGGGGATGACCGCCATTCTGTCGGTTGGCATATACACGAAATGTATTAGGAATTTAGGATTAAAGGGAATTATATATTTTTTTTAAGGTTAAATGAAATAATAATGACAAAATTATCTTTATAAAATAATATTTTATTTTTTTGTTACAAACAGCAAGTTTAGAAATGATGAAAAAATACAATACAACATCAATTAATAATTGCCATAAATACATACGTACCTACATGATGTATAGCATACTATTTGCCAACCGAGAATGTGGCGGAACCGGCCGGCTTCAACTATTGCCCGGAGTTACATATTATTATGTATCAAGTCAGTATATAAAAGTCTGTGGCCGAAAAACGTTTGTTTTGTATAATATATTATATAAATTCGATATCGATATGTGTGGATCGTGGATGTGTATAAAATGTGTAACAATATGTTGATGGATGATGAAAATTGACACGTGTAGTCGCATTATTTTCCTTAGTCACCGCGCAGCAGCAGTGTGTATATAGGTATAGGTATTTACACTGCCGCTTCTATATTTTATATGTACCTAATAAGAATGACGGATTTCCCGGAAAATTTTGTGGGGGAGGAGACGACGGTTTTAACGTGCTTTGTTGTTTTTGTTGTAGTTGTAGTGGTGGTGGTGGCGGTGTTGGTTGTTGTTGTCATGTCGTGGGAGATGCAGTCGTCCCGTGGAGGACTCGTTTATACGCTGCAGGGCTTGATCAATAATATATATATATATTTAGGGTTTTCGTTTTACCACTGATCATCAACAACAATATTAATTTGCGTTTATTCCTTCAGCAATTTATTTTCGAGGGGTGTTTGAGATCCTCCGAAATGTCTAAGACGTTATATTATCAACTCTTCATCCACGCCCACCGTAATAAATTCTAACGGTATGCGTACATATATTACTATAGCCAAACGATTGTAATCAAACAAATTATGACGATGATAAAAACCACGTTTGATGATTTGGCAAGTACTCAATGTTTTCTATGTATGGTTTTAAACATATAAATATATAATATATTAATATCATGATGTTTTAGTCGTAATGCACATGTATATGCACGTTCTAAAAGATGATTTGCAAAATACTGGGGTGTAGTTTGAATCGATCGGCTAATGTCTGATATAGCGGACTTCACGGACATTTCAAGTATAGAAAAATCGTAATAAAGTAAATATCTGCACATATGACAAAACAAAAATGAATAATATTATGGTTATATTTAGCGATTTAAAATAAAATGTAGGCAATAATCATTTTCTCTAGCGACGCAAATTCGTTGATTATGATGTTGTTATAACCAAAAAAATAAATTAATAATTCGAAACTAACCCACGACGTTGGCGAAGACGTGTGACGACTCTCGTGTAAAATATGTACGTTGGCAGTCGTCGGAGAATAATAATAATGTGTAATTAATAAATTATTAATAAAATATGCAAATACCCATGACCTCGTAACAAATGATACACACATACATCGCGTGAGTGTGTGTTTGTGGGCTACGTGTTTTATTATAGGTTGTTTTGTCAACACTTATTATAATGCAGTGTACGAACGACATCAAAACGAGATTTTTCAACGTCCTTAGATATATCAAATTAAAAATAAATAAATCGAAAATCAATTTTTTTGTTGTATTTGAACGAAATATCGGTCAGAGCATATAATATAGTAGTTATTAGGTAGGTACCTACCAATTTATGATAATATATCGCGAATACCGGTTTGGTGAGATGTATTTTTTTTCGTTTAAAACAATATCATAATATTATAGGTATAGATATACCGTCCCCCACGTTCGAGTATCGTTTCGAAAACGGTTTCGATCGTAAGTCACACCACTTAGATCATTATATATTTTAATATACGTTGTGAAATATTTTGGTTTTGTGTAGTTATTATTTAAAATGTACAGTTCACGACCAAATGCCGCTAATTACGTTGTAATTCGATTTAATTATTATTATTATCAAACGGACGAGCAGCGGTATAAAATATTTGCAGATGTGCATCGTATGTGCCGCTGCAGTGGCATTGTACACGCACTGACAATGGTGACGGAGAAAATAATTTAATGTTGTCAATGTATTGTATATATATTGTTGTTGTGGTGTGTGTGTATGCACTGCGTATATTATTGAATAGAATCGCATTTTATACGTTTAACTGATTAATCCCGTTTAAGAGCTTAGAGTGATATAAACACTGTCAAACAATTATTCTTCCGACAAATTAAACACAGCACTGTTTGCTCATCTATTAGGTACACGCTATGGGTAGGCTATATTATGGTTGTACCTATGCCATTCGAAGCTACATGTCATATAGCTGCAGAACGTGTTCACTTCACCGTAATTATAGGTATACCTATATTAATATTGTATCTTCTAACATGTACTTTGTTTTACCTGCATTTTCAATTTTCATTTTTGGATATCGAAACGAGTGATTAACACACACACACACGATCAGACGGTCCAAACTGGTGGGCTACGTATTACCTGAACGGTCATCGATTTATATATCGTCGTCCATAGCATTATAAGATAATATTATATATTATTCTAATATGCGTAACACGATGACGTACGGTCGTAAGATGTAAATTTTTATATATAAAACATACGAATGCAATTATCATTGAGATTTCGAAACGTTCGCTGCAGCTGCAGTCTGCTGGAAAAATTGCAAATATTTATTAGGTATATTTTACGAATTAATTTAATAATTACACACATATTGTCGTCGTCGACTATGCGTTCTCGATCGCAGATATTACGAAATATTGAAGAACACACTGGAACTGTACATTGCAGGTTGGTCGTGAAAGAATTATAATATTATCGTCGTCGTTATCTGCTCGGGAAGAAAATTAATCACGTTTAGAATGTACGCGTACAACCACGCTGTGTTATTTGTCGGGAGATTGCTGCTTGCTGCCGCGGTACAACGACAACCGCGACGTTTTAATCAGTTTCCGGACATTAATAATAGTAAAAAGAAAAAAAAGAAACACCGATAAATAAAATACAAGCCGGTAGACTGGCTGCGAGCTGCAAGAAAACGTCAATAATGTGCATAATAATTTTGATGTATTTACAACACGGCCATTGAATGAAAACATAATAATAATATGTGCGTGTTCAGGTAATTTATGAACACGCGTGGATACATTATAATTATAATTATATTATCATATTGCTATTACAGTATTACGTATATATAATATTTCGACCTTCTGCAGATTCGATCGAAATGCGCGTGACCTTGAAAACCGTAGGCAAATATAAAGTTATAACATACTAGAATCAACAAAAAATCGGTTTTTGAGAATACATAATTATACTATATACTTTAAATGCAATATGTCATGTGACGACCTTAATCTCGTTACCTGTCATTGCTAATTTTTTAAACTTCAAATCATAAGAAACGAAACGAAAAAGGTTAGATCTCTACTTCATTTTTAAATCATTTGATGGAAACATTAACTGTCCTGATTTGTCAACTTGACAAATTAAGTTTCTTCATTCCTAATCATAGTACTATAGACAATCAAACAATTGTATAGTTTTATAATGTTCCATTTCAGGCCACAGAACTATAGTAATGTACTAATGTCTAATTAATGTTTCTGTAAAAATAAATGTATATAAACAAGTATCAAATTGATCTATTTCGATGTGTAACTATTATTGATCATGTTTTAAATACATATTTTAATTCTTTATTTTTTTCAGCAACTGTCAACAACTTAAATCATGTGTAATAGATGTAAATAAGTAAATATCGGTCTGTATATTATGTAACTATTATAGCAATGTTTAATGTTTAATACATATTTTAAACTTTTACTTTTTTAAATTTATTAGCGATAATTTTGAGTAAAGATTGAATACTATGAATATTAATCTAGGTATAATATTTATTTGGAAATCATCTGTCTAATTAAAATAAATAAATATAATATCATACGGACGTCAAAATTTTAAACGGTGTTAATAAGTCCCGCGGGTTGCAATGTCCATTTCCAAAACACTATTGTCCAGTTCGATATCGGTGTGGGTTTTTTTTTTTTTGAAAAACACTCATTGTATTCTCTGTACAGACTTGAAAGAGTTAGAATTTCGATATTAATTTTATTTGAAAACAATTTACATGCTGTGCTTAAAAAAAGTGATCTATTTATTTTAAAATCCAAATATATAATCCTTCCGCTGTGGAGTGTTGACGACAATTCAAAACACACTGTTGAACAGAACATATTTCGGAACTATTATATCCCACGCCATCGTTGCCTGCACGTAAAAAATAATCAACACGCATTTGAACATCACCGCGGTGATCGTATTATCGTATCGTCAAACAAAAATAATGAAGTAAAATAATACTTCGAACGTATATAATATAACACTATTGATCATCTTTCGATAGCCTAACCTAACCTTTCGATCTTTTGATAATATTAATAACAATTATTATGTTATCGGTCAGACCGTAAAAGGGTGCTATTCTGGCGTGTGAAATCCGACGATTTTCCGCATACGAAGGAACACAAGTTTGCCAGGGCTAAACGAAAAACAACGTCGTAAACGCCATCAAGGACTTCTGATCTGGTGGTAAACACTTGTATACATATATAATATGATATGTATACGGATGATAGCTATGTATAATAATAGGGGTGCGGGTGCAAAAGTCGACGACGTAGTTGATTAAATGACTGATGAGAGGAAAAACGACGCAGTGGACGTTATTAGTGGGCGCCGGGGGGGGGGGGGGGTACGTCATTAGTCTGCGGACCGCACGCCTGCACTGTATATACTATGTAACTCGTGACGGTCCGCAGGGGTGGAAATAGGGGTGGACGAGTGTTCGCGGAGGGTGTTGAACGCGAAATCGCAGCCCTTAATAATCCCGAAGACGAGCCCGCAAAAGGTTTGTATACGAGTATATATAAACATATTTATAGTACTGCGTCGGCGTATGTACCTATACATACACTGGCGAGAAGCACTTAAACGGCAACGAGTACACGTCTATATTGTATGTGTGTGTGTTGTCGTACGTGTGAATCGCACTTGAACTCAACAGTTTATATGCGCCGCTGTCATTCTTTTCGCGGTCAAAGTACTCTGGCGAGTTTTTTCGTCATCCGTCGCAGAATATCGACAGTATTGTTTTCATTTTATACATTCGATATAAAAAAATAAAACATTATTTTCATCTATAGCCCTATAGGTACAAAATCTAATACGTATCAATAATGTGTCTAATTTAGCGCCGTATTAATTAATTGTATTCTAATCAAGGGCTAGGATAAATGTATTAGTATTATAAGTATACCCTACACGTGGTTAGCCAGAATACGTTTCATGATATTATGGTTCCGTTTGATTAACTCGTCGGTGATCGTTATAAAGAAATTAATTTTTCACTCTAAAGATCCATCGTAATTATTTTGATGGAATCTATACCCGAGAAGTATGTATATACCTACCTTAAAATTATTTTTAACAATTTTACTTGAGAAATTTTAACTTGTTAATTACCCACCAGACGGCTTTGACAAAGAATGCAAAAAAGTCAGTTTGGCGACAGGTGGATACGATAGTTTTTTCCTGTCACAATTTATATCTATTACTAAACAATCAAAATATTGGAATTACATACTTTTAATCCTACACACAATTTTATCCAAATCAAATTATTAGTCCACCCAAAAATGATTGATCAATATAAAATATAATACATGGTAAACAAACCGTGAACTATAGATTACTGCTAAAATTATATTATAACTATTATTATATTGAATGCATAACCGAATGGCGAACAATAGAGAAACGACGCGTGACGGGATATTTAAAATAAATAAATCATAGACTATAATATATAATATATTAATCGTAAAATACTATTTAGGGTGATTTTTTGAACTGACCACGCATGGTTATTTAACAATAACCAATATAGAAACGGATACAATTACGTACAGAGGAATAATTTAGACCATTTTTCCCTTCATTATTCTAACTCAATCGTATTTTAAATAATAATAATAATATAATAATTATTGCAGTGTTTAAAATTCGGAATCACAATTATAATAATTATTATTTATGCACAATTTTACCAGTTTGTTTCCGTCACGTGTGACATAATATGATTCTCCGAAGAAGAAAGACGATCCGTCGGTGGTTTAAGTGAGAGTGATGACGTCATATTTCGGTATTTAACGACCAACGTCTGGTCCAATGAGAATCTCATAAGCTACTGTTACGGTAAAATGCAACGTCTATCGACTTCTTACGCATTCCGGTTTCGAATTAAACGGACGAATCGACAACGATATTTTCATATTATGCAAACGACGTTGGATAACACCATTTGTCGGACGCCCGAACCAATAGAATGCCATATTAGAAAGTGGTTTCGTGTAGAGAAGAATTCTGATTGGTCGAATTAACTACTACAAATGTTGATTACTTATAAGCTTTGATTTTTACAATTTTTTTGTTAGCAGACCGTCGAAATGACAAAAAAGGGGAATAATTATATTTCGCGTGCAAATCAACAGTCCATCTACTTTACATTATATAGTATATACTATAGTTATATTGAGTATTATCATTATTTTTATTTCAATTATAAACGTTCCCGTTTGACTACAATTTCATCGGTTTCCCAATAACTTTTGTTGGTAACCAAATTTCAAAATAATCTTCAAACGCCTAAATTGACGAGTAACTGCATATAATAATGCGATTTTACACCAAAAACAGAATCAACTCTAGTCATTCAAATATTTAGGTATATAATTTGTATTATTGTATCGCTTATTATACTTGTTTTGTCTACGACTCTGATCGCGGTCGCGGTTAACTGTCGACATACTTTCCACCACTGTAATCGTCAACACGTCGTGCATAGTACTATAGGTACTGTGTTGTAATAAGACTACTAATATAATCGTATAAAAGAAAGAAAAAAAAGGGTATCCCGTTCGGGCGGCCTCGCGTCAATGAGCACCGCAGCCGTTGATGTACGCGATTAATGATCGCCGGGCCCTCGCGATTTGCCCTCGACGTGATAATATTACATTAATGATACTACAATATTGAATATAATAATAATTTATTTTATTACGACAAACGGCGCGAGAGCACAGACACTTTCGTAACAATAAAATAATGATAATGCTAGTAATATGATGTGTGCAACGTTATTATATTGGGACAATAATAATAATATGGCGTATAATGCGAACAGCGTGTACACGTAATGGTACGCACAATTTCGTTGTAAAATCATTGTAATTACGAAACATGAAATTCGAATGATAATTTTGTTGTTATTGTATCGCATAGACACTCGAGTATCGTCGTATCGAGTTCTCACCGTTCTTGATCGAAAAGGCTCGCGACGTTTATAATATATTATATGTATATTGTATATATAATCAATATCATCAACATCGCACGTATTACCATTGTTGTTATATTATTATTATTATTATTATAATGGTGTATTCCGATAAAACGCTTGTCGCATAGAGACAATAACAAAAAATATTTATCACATTTCAATATTAAAATTTTTTTTTCTTAATATTTTATATGTCTGTGCCGACTCCGATCCACGAATTCTGACGGTATATTATATAGTTCAATGCGTGGCATGTGTGCCCTAAGTTGCAGAGATTAATATGTTTTCTTTTACGACGTGTCATATACCGGTATAACATTATACCTATATATTGGGTACATGTTTTAAGTTTAAAATACGTGACGCGTTTGTCGAACGTTTATTTCGACCGACAGAAGACGCGACGTCGACTGCGATGTGCCTACAAGGCGGACAAAATCGCTGCAGTGAAGATCGAACTGATTTTTATTTTTAACGAAAACATCTGAAGAGACATATTAAGAGTAATATATTTAATTAATTTTTTGCAGTCATCAGCTGCCACCGAATTAAAAATCGAGTACGAATACAAATGGTGAAGTAGTGCATTAACGGGTTTGTGATAATATAAGTACTGCAGCAGTCTTCTAACAGGTGAATCACTAAGCGGATACGCGTGTTAAATCGCCTCGATCAGTGGCCGGACAAAATAATAAAATCTATCACTGAAGGTGTATGGCACTTGTTGTACGGCTGTGAGATTATTTTTCATTCGGTGCCAGTGACCGAAACGGTCTGCAGTACTGAGTTGTGAAGAGTTTCAACAGTTTTTTTTTTATAGTCGCACAAATGATATGATTGATGACGTCGCGGTCATACGGCACGGCGTTTTCGTATAGGCAATTCAGCTACATCAGTGTTGTGGCTAAATTTTTACGGTATCCAGATATTATATAATAATATTATTATTATTATTAATGTAATAATTATTAAATAAAATTATTGTTATGTAATTCCACAATCGTCGCACGGATAGTTACTACAATATGCTATTCGAGTCCGATTTCCGATTTTTTTTTTTTATGCAAAATCGTTTTCAAAGTATGATGTATCATTAGACCCGGATACAGGGTGTAACAGAAAGATGACGACATTTTTTAATATTATATGATAAGTAAATAATTTAAGAAATATATTCATGTCAGCAAATATTTTTAAAAAAGTTATTACGTTCCAAATTAATTTAACCAAAAAATATTGAATTTAAGAAAAAAATTCTAAAATAATAAACTACTTGACTTAGATAAATCTTTTTAGTTTTTACCATCAAAATTGTTCTTAAAATCAAATTCAAAAATAGGCTATTTTAAATTTATCTAAAAATCTTTTTTATTAAATTTCAATTTTTTTGTTTTCAGTACTAAAAAATAAACATAAAATAATGTATTATACTTACCTACATGTAGCGCTAAAAAAAAAAAAATTAAATTTGAACAAAAGTTATTCCAAAAAACAGTTCTACTTGTTACACTTAGTATATAGTTGTATTGTCGTGACGATGTAATCGGACGGAATGCAATTTTAAAGAAAACGGAGAACGAAATGATTATAGTAAGTGTAATAATAGTAATAATGACGGTCGTGGTTGTACTGCAGACGACGGCGTTATTGTGCGTGCTGCAGTGATCGTTGTCCACATCATCAGGTCCACGACGATGATCGGCCCCGCGCACATCGGATACGACGGGGACTCCTTCCGGTAAAACGCGGTAATAGTTGTGCGTTTTCAAACCAGAAATACCGTATAGACATTCATTACTTTTATGATACACCTGCGAGTCGCAATATATATGAAAACGCGCGCGACACGAACGGCAACGTCTGCGAAAACAAAAATGTAATCGTACGCCCCTCGTCGTCACCTGCAACTGCGTCGGTCGAAATGAAACGTTTTCTCGTTCTTCCAGCAGTTGCAGGGTCCTACGTATATATATAATGACGTGCACTACAGTTATATTTAACGCTTAGGTATACACACAATCATCTGCACAAGGTCTACAGAAACGTATACTGCTGTATGGTGTATACGTGCAATTGGAACGAGGGCGGTCCCGATTGTCGGCGGGATGGGGTCGGTGTAAAGAAAAGCACTGAACGGCGTTTTTCGTGCACACGATTTTCGTACAAGACACGGATGAGCACAGAAGGCGACGATTTTTTCCGACGAGAACGAGAAATTCGGAATTACTGTTTCGCCCGCAACAGCATCATCGCCTCGTCGAGACGATACGCACGTGTATTTCCGGCGCCGCGCACTGATGATGCATGAGATATTTTATATGTTATATGTATTACATTATGTGCGTTTGGATTGATTGAACCATTTACGCGAAAACGACAACTTCAAAATCATCGACGTCGTTACACACGGTTGTTGTATATTATTGTATATACGTATATAACTATATATACTGCTTCAAGGTTCATCGTATGATGCGCAAATGCAACGGATAAAAAAAAAAACAACTGTCTATAAACGGAAATTTCACACTCCGTATGTGGGTCACAAATCACGAAATATCAGCAAACGAATCGCTAATAAACAATTATTTTAATATTTTTTTAGCGTTTATCTTAAATATTATATGATTATACGTGTCATATTATACACTGCATGTACTTTGTAAATCTTCGTCGAGTGTCTCACCGTCGTCCCATATAAAAAAATATCACTTAGAATCGACTATGATCCGCATTGAGTTTATCTAATTTTTTTCATAATCATAAATTGATATTGTTGGAACAAAGAAACTTTTTTTTGTTTTTTACTAAAATCATTAAATACCCATTATACAAACCTGCAGCTATATTACGCAACAGCATGTATGATGCGCTCGCGTCTCTCAGCGAGCTGTATATAGGCACTTTTTAGCGGTCGTGAATATAAGTATATGATGACGCAATACATAAACTTCAATAATTACATTAGTACTATGCTGCGCTATAACAGCTATAGTTTTTAAGCATTAAGTTTTTGTTAATAGTTTATATCGAAAATAATGGCTTACCTTTTAAATTGAAAAATTGTTCTCGATATTTCGTTTCATAATGTCGTTTGATATTAAATTGTTTAAAAACTGAAACCGTTTCACGGCACAAAATACAAACAGCTTTTCCATTAATTTCAATAAAAAAGTAATTTATTGACCATTCCTTATTAAATATTCGGCAGTCGTCATTTTAATTACGCTTTTTTCTGTCGGAAATTTTTAAATAAAACATTTTACGATTTAATATATCGCTCTCGCCCGTGCATTTAAAGGAGCATATTATATAATGATAATTGTATGTATCTATACAATGTATACCTCAATCCATAATCTTTTTAATAATCAATAAAAAATAAGATATACGTCATACATGTTGTACACATATTATGCATAGCAAAATTATAGTAGATTAGATTAAGATTGGGATTATTCGTACTTTTATACTTGGTGGACCGTTCGACGGATGATTGCTTATACCAAAGTGGTATCACGCCGGACAAAAATGGTTGGGCATCATCACTGTGCTATAGATGTTTAATTTACTTGAGTATTGAATCCGAACAAACATGCGAAGAATTTTATATAATAATATAAATAGTATACTATTAGTATATAATATATAAACGTAACTGTTAGATAATAATATCATTGTACAATGCAGTCGAAGAAAACAATAATTTTACACAATATTTCTCGCTAATATTTTTAATACCATACCTAAACTTTGTTTTCACTCACACCTCGTTGTATTTTGCGATCGAGTTAGTTTCGCGCTTACATAATAATACAATATTTTGTTTTATCGCATTAATGTAATATAAATGATCGAATTTCTACGGTACGCTTACAACGTGTCTATATTTAATAATATAATAGCAATAATAGTATTAATATAATATGCTGTACGGCAACGCGGCATCTTTATATTATATATTGTTGTTTTGGTGTGCAGCGACAACGGTGTCGTAAATATCGATTTTGCGATATCGTTATTCTGGGACGATAATATGCCATTAATATTCAGACCGATTGTCAATCATATAATTATTGTAATTCACGCCGAGAACGCATCGCGTAAAATTCGAAATTTTAATGATTGATGTCAGTTGTTTTTTGCACGAGTTTATATTTATGGACGAACTATAGCCGTGCTCCGCGCTTTATCGGCCGACACATCCACCAACGGGGCACGTCCCGCTCGGTGTTTTCCGGATGTGTTCTCGGAAGTTCTGGAGGAGTATCCGCACGCGGCGACGGTGGCGGCGCAGGCCGCGGGTTCTTTCCATCTCCCGCTGCAGCGTCAGTGTTCACTGTTGCAAGATATGGCAATCATAAATCTTGGGTTTTCCGACACGTTAGTGTTCGCCATATATATATACATCAGAGAAACGTATACGCTTATATTGTATGTATATTATAAGGGTGACGTGGAGAAAAAAAAAACTACAGTAAGTTTTTATTGCTCTCCCTTTTGGCCTTTTATTTAATTTTTTTTTTCACTCGTCCTATATATACCGCGCGTTCACGGCGGCAGTTAAAAAAAAAAAAAATAATAAAAACGAAAATGAAATACAAGTAGGTATACTCCACCTATATATACGTACATACCTACAACATATACATATAATGTGCTGCAGTGTACACTCGGACGGTGATGCACTATATATATATATATATATGCGGCCGGCACGGTCTAATTAAATCCAACGTCATATAAAACACAAGATAATGGGTGACCAGTGGGGTAAACGATAAACGGCTTACACAGGTTAAACTATATATATAAATGTGTATATGAAACGAATACATTCGGAACGTGGTGCGCACATATATCAGCGAATAATAAGGGGCGAGCGGTGGCAGATGAGTGGCGGGTGGGCGCCGCGTATGTGTATGGTATATAAAGTTAACGGCGGCGGCGGTAGTTTTTAATTAGGGAAAGGCGGAATATATATTCACCCTGGAAAACGACATTTATCATAATGATGTAATGTAAGGATTCTGTTTTGGACCCGTTATCTGCGTCCATAAATCGTGAAGCCCCCAAAACGGTTGAATAACAATAGCGGCGGCAGTGGACACAGGCACAACGGACCCCCGAGGAACGACACCGCCGCCGCCGCCGACCTAATAAGATTTACTGATTATTCATGATTTACTCGCGTTTTGTAGACTTTTTAGCTTTTAGCGCATACACACATGCATTGTAATCCGCATGAACGTTTCTTGGACCAAAGCCTGACCCTTTTTATTTGTTCATTTTTGTCCACCGCAGCCCTCTCCGCCGCCTTCCCGCACCATCGCCGGCTCACGGCTACCGGTCACGGCAGCAACACCCGCGTCCCGCCGTCTTCAGTGTGGTGTGTTATTATATAATATACACCGACTGTATACCTATTATATTATAATAATATATTATTATATATTACACGATATGTGTTGTACTGCTCTGGACGTTGTTGTATAGTGTGTGTGTTTGTGCGTGTGAGTGTATTCCTCCCTCGTCGTCGTTTTTTTTTTACATTGTTACGCGTTACATTATTTTTATCATCCTTTTCATATTTTTCCCCATAATATGTTTTATTCGTTCCTTTTTCGTATATTCCTCGACTGACCAACTGCAGCAGATTATACGTCACACACCACGCGGCGAAGTCTTTATTGCCAGTGACTTCTTTTATACTATCTACGTATAATACATTATAATATAATATGTAGGTACCCATGATAAACGTGAGCGCGGACCGGAACCTGTGCCAAAACTCGCATTTTGTGTCTAATTTTTATCGCGCCACCAACCACCTCCACCCAGCTGGTTGACAGACCACCAACACCAATAACTGAATTTTTTCGAATTGAAAATTGTACATAAAAAAATTTAATGATTAATCTACTGAAAAAAGTAGGTATGTCATATTTATAAATCAAGTAGACATATGTATGACCCATATATTATTATATTCCTGTTTGGTATGTTTTTGATACGTTAAAACATACGATAATTACTGGAAAACTGGATGTTTTATGCATAAGTCATCTCACAAAAAAAAATTGTAAACTACCTCAAGTTCGAAACATTAGATTTTTGATCACAATCCTGCTGGCCAGATTAATATTTTACTGGGTTTCAATGCTGATCCGATGGCACCACGAAGACGATTGAAAGTCTCATACGACGTGTTACTTAAATTGCATTGACTGAACGTCAACTGAAAAATAATATTCGGCTAAAACTATTAACAGTATTCAAACATAACACATCAGCCGACTATTAGGATAATCGGAAGTCGTGCAAAGTTATGTCTATGGTCGCGCGACGGAACGTGGAAAAAATGAATATTATTATAACAGAGTAAAAAATGAATAATATATATATGTATTTTTAATTGAAATTCCCATCGTTTTCGTGTAGCTATACAATAATAATAATAATAATAGTATATTACCGCAAAGTCCAACTAACTGTGTGCACGAGTCCTTATGCGTGTTTAAAAGCATTCGTTGCAAAATGTGACGCCACCAAAAGATTTACAATAACAACAATAACAATATATAATATTATAATATTATAAGAAGCACAGACTCGCCAGTAACATTATAATTTTGTAGATGGATTAATATAAATATTTAATAAATTATTATGCACAATATATTATTATAATACATCATGAGTAATGAAGGTATATATATATATATATTATACATGGTGACTTAATCGAAATGTGTAATAATCGGTTTTTTTCCTTCTTACTCGTGCGTAACCCGTTTTCTCACGACTGCAGGCATTGGAAGAAAAAATATGTACACAATATAATATTCAGCTTGACGTTTTGTAATAATTTTCCATCGTGTTCTGAAACGCTGTTTGAAACCGCCAACGTCAACAGACAGCAATAAATCAACATTGTTTGATGTTTTCGATGCGTATAACTCACTCGGCAGTCGGCGCGTGCGTGAATGTGGTTGCGCAATACTTTATTCGAGTTACGCTTAATATTATTATCATTTATCGTTAAATATTAAAATATATTCACCGCTCAATGTCGAATTGGCTGCGATACCGAAGGCCAACGAAGCCGCCGCGTTGCCGCCACAGCAGCAGAGTAATTATATTGTATTATTTCATCGTTACCAATAGTACCTATAATGTCATATTATATTGTTAAAAAAAAAATATCAATCGTGATTTGTCGCTACATGCGCGCGATATCCGTGTTCGTGCAGTTTGTTGTTAGATCGTGGTGGGGGAGGGGGTGGGTGAAATTCTATAATTTTTATACCAGAAAAATACTCGCGCGACAATGTAACATTATGAAATATATAATATTATATTATCATGATATCACGTCGTATATTGTTTGAACGCGTCTGCGGGTATAATTGTATATTAATAAAATATTATAATACCGACTCGATGAGACCGTTTCGACCGATGGTTTGCGTTGTTGAAATCTCATCACCACAACCGCTGATTCTCGAAATGGGAATATGTCCGTGAACTGGACGAGGGTCGAAATATCAATTGGTAACCGTGAAATGAATTTCCGACTACGTACAGACAGATGCTCGCATATATATATATATATATATGTATTGTATAAGTCACTGGACGTCACGTCCACACGCTGAACGTCCGTGTCCACTCGGGTGGTTTGCCCTTATCCGCGCGACGGACTCTCCTCTCGAGTTTTCACTCGTGTCCAACCCGTAATAGGTATATATATATTAATAATAATATAATGATAATATTATAAATTATAGTACAACAACAATGCTGCACACGCCGAAGACGGACGCGCATACTCATGTATAATATTATACCATAATCGGACGAGTTCCCCGATCGACGATTTCCACCGTCGTACAGTGCGGGGGGGGGGGAGGGTCGGCCATAGCAGGATTCTGTGACGTCGCGCACAGTCGAAAATAGATTTTCGTCCATTTTGGTCACAGAGACGGGAAATGCTGATTTCCGAGGCTTATTGATATAAGACGATCGGGAGATCTGTCAAATTATATTATGTCCTCGAGTTTGTGGGTTCTGAATAATTGCAGAGATTTGATAAATATATATATACATATTATATAAAGTAGGGCGTATATGATAATTCATTTCGAAAACTTCAATTTTTTATGTTTATGCTTACACATTGGTAACTATACAATAGACAATAACATTGTTTCGTATGAATTGTATTTTTATCCGATGTTAATTTCAATATGGTTTGTTTTTGTGTAAAATAAACGAATTGGGGTACAACGCGTTTGATTTTGTTATATATTTTCTAGACGCAGAAATATTTCAACGGACCATATTGTTTGTGTTTCTGCAATTTACTATTGCATCGCACCGTGTCGAACTTTTATAAAAGACTGGTACGCGTGATAGGTAATATTATATACTGTTACGTTTGTTTATTTTATTAGGAATCCTGTACCTATACCTATTAATTTTACTTTCAACTCAAAACAATTTTTGTAACCTTCCCCCACTTCAGGGTGTATGCTTTCATTATAAAAACATTTTATCCGAATTCACAATTTTAAACGTTTTTATAGATTTTACTGAACATCATCAATGCTTCATACCTATATTACTTATTTATTTTTAACATAAACATGATTATTTATTATAGATCAATTATATTGTTGTATCTTTTATTAATTGTAAAATATAATGTTAGGTTGAATGAGGAGTAAAGTATAAATTGTTTTTTCTTGTTCTCGTTTCCTTTAATTCAAGTTAAACATGACGAGTTTTGGAATATATTTTTCTATTACTGTATAATATATTATATACCTATACTATATATGTCTATAGTCCCCCACAGATAATATTATATCGAACTTCGCCCAAGACTCGAACTTATGACACCGAGAAACCGATATAGACGTACAAATGTAAAAAAAAAAAAAATGCTATAATAATTATATATACCTAAGCTGATGGGTAACAATAATATTATTATCGTTAGTGTAGGTATCAGTGCGCATGCCCCGTTTTAAGCGCTGTTTGTAGTGTAGGTACCAACTACATATTGTTATTACAGTTGTGTTCCATTTCGAGTGTATGATAGTATTATTATGATATTATTATTTATTATCATAACCATTATTGTGTTGACCCACTGTTGCAGCAGACAGTATACCTATATATTATGTTTAACACTTCGCTCATGTTGTATTATGCATTATAGTCGGTTGCAAAGAAAAGAGCGCGGCCGTAAATAACACTCGTAACGAATAAAAACGACGTTTTCTCCGACCGTGACGAAACAGAACCATGTGTACACCTTATAATATATCATGTGGTCAAGCGACGAACTCCGGCCTCTGAGACGTCATCCCCCTCACGAAAAACTTCGACTACCACTCGTGGTTATCGCAATTTTTCGTTCGCACAATGTGATATTATGAGGCCTCGGCAAACAACAAACAACAAAAATATTAATAATAATAACATCATGTATATTAAGTGAAAATTAAACGTAAGAATTATTGTTAGTAATTACAAAAAGAAGTAACTCCGGTGGAGGGGGGAAAAGGCATTAACTATGGATAAAAAATCAAAGCTAAGTAAAAAAGTTAAGTACTTATTTTTAACTTTTAAATGTGACTATATGGTTGGCTTTTTCAAATTAATTTGGAACAATTTTTTTTTGTATATGTAATAACGCTCTGATTTTAAATAAAATATAAGCGGCTCAGCATTTTTCGATTTATTAATAATTAACTTGACACAACCCCGTGTAATTGGCAGTACGACAATAGCCGTCTACAGTTGTTAGTGTTCATGTAAGAAGGAACAGTAGAATGCATATTCAACAAAATGTGTAGTATAGGTATTTTATTTATTACATTTTAAAATTGTTGTAGAATCATGCCTGGTGACAATTAGAAAAAAAAAGTGAACTAACTTCTTTTTATCTGTAATATTTTTCTCCATATTAACTTAAGCTGACTTTTATAGGAAAAAATGTATTGTTTGTTAACTGTGAACTATTTTAACTATACAACGCCGCTGTTAACGTTGACTTAATTCAACTATAGTTGTATATTTTAATTGTTTTCATAATAACTGGCCCACCTTTTGGTTATTATTATTATTATTATGCGTTATCGTTTTTAACGCGTCGTGAGATCGCCGAGTAAAAAAAAAAAAAAAAAAATATTAAAAAACCGGTCTCTATAATATGATATAATAATTGTACACGAGGTTACAACTGTGTGGTTACACCGAAATATACATAGGTACACGGTAGGTACATAAACAATTCGATATGATACGTCTCTCTGCGCCCATCTATAATAATAATAACAATAATAATAATATTATGTATTTATATTTTATGAGTTTCGTTTGGTCCCATCGTGTTAATAAAAGGCGGCGCGCATGATATTTTATTATCGTCGTGCTCGGTCGATCGGCCCCGTGACGTGTGGTATGCGTGTGTGATATTCCGCAATTTTTGGAAAGCGCTAAAGGTTACCGAAGATTTTTTGAAAAAATTGAAGCTCAAACCCGCGTACTTGTATGGTTTCATTTTCAAACTGAGCGCGACAAATCGTCCAAGTCCCATTCGGAGTTCGTCGAACGAAACGAAGTCAAACTGAGATTTATACGAGAACGCAAAGCCGAGGCCGTTATGAAGTCGATGAGATTATAGCACACAAAATCAAACCGATGAAAAAAAAAATATTGTAATCACGTGAGATGTGACGTCGTCGGACTTAAAATGATTACAATAATAATAATACGTTTGCGGTACGCACGTGCACTGCATCTTCAGCGAACTTCGTTGGATCGGACTTCGAATTTCGAGCCGTCGGTTTTACAGTTTGATACGCAGCTTCGTATCTGCCGGAGACGCTATAATAAGAGAGAAGAAATAAAAACGAAATAATAATAATAATAATAAAAAATAATAAAAACGATGCGAAATAAAACCGGACGGCTATTCGTCTCCCGGGCTTCATACAGTAAAAATAGAATTTATGATGTTCGCTCCCTTTGGAGTTCTCACCCTCTCTAGGGTGGCGGAGTTAAAAAAAAAAGAAAGAAACGAGAATGAAAAAAAAGAAAAGAAAAATAGAAAGAGAAGAAAAAAGAATCGAGAATTTAGCAACCATCGAAAAAACGGCGAGTAGTCATAAAATTATTTTAATAAATCAAACGCCGTTACCGGTTCCTTGTCAGTGCGGCGGGCCCGGTCACAATGGAGAGAAATGTTATCGCTGCTCGGAAAGGCAGAAAGAATGAGAGGAGAATGAAAAGGAACCCACACGCACAAACGCATAAAATGGATCAACTTGAGCGAAACCACACGACTAATATACGGCACATGTATATATACATGTATATATATATTTATACGTATATGCGTTTGTGATATTATTATTATTATTATTTGCGGGGTATTATTTAAAAGAACATTAATGTCGTAACTAACCCTTCCGAGTACAACTGCCCTCTCGCGATCATCATCTGTGCGCATATAATATTATCTCGTCGTCGTCGCCGACATAATATATTATTACTATTATTATTATTTTACCGCGCGCGTACAGGTATAATAATATGTATATATGTAACAATATAATAATAATAATAATAATAATAATAAAATGTCGGGCAGATGGACTCCGGTTGTGTGCGAACCAAAGGTCAGAGATCGCGCACGAACGATGAGATCGCGCATTTGGCGAGCGATTGTTCTCGACGAGTGGAGCGGCGAGGGGTTGAAACGGGAGCGCGGAAAAAAAACGAATTTATTTAATATTTATTGTCTAATGCCTTACGATAATAGTGATAATAATTTATGCGACGCCACCCAGCAACCACATATACGTATGTCTATGTTTTCTATATTAGACATCATTATGGGGCTGCAGTGAGTCTAAGTGTCACAAAATTCATTGTTATATCGTTTTTTGGTATTTTTGTAAGGTTCGTATTGGCTTCTTGGTATAGAAAGATGGAATATTATTTTACGAAACGACACATTTTTTTTTATTTATAATTTTTTTATTTATTACATTTTAAAGTACTTACTACATATTAATGTATTATAATTTTGTAAGTATTTGAAATACACTATGAATTCATTTACGATGCATGAAATACACAAAAAAATCGTTATAGAAATTATATTGTTAAAATAACATTTATCTGAAGGGGTGGCCAACATACCGCATGATGGATAAGTACAATATATATGATATCAGGAACCAAAATGTTTATAAACATACATTTTATAATATTATCGTATTTTATCGTTAAAAAGTGTAAATAAATTAGTTTTTTTTTTTTTTAATAAGAGGCTAGTCGCAAGTTGGCTACCCCTGCCATATACTTATAGGTAATGTGTGCAGAACATCTGTGTAAAAAATTCGCGAGCGCACTTGGCACTCAAATCACTAAATTCTCATTTCGAGCAGCATCATACGCCCGGTGGCGTATATATACTATATAACATACATATAATTCTTTCCATTTTTGGTTTAACGTACACACACACACACATACACATATTTTTACGTCGCATTTATTTGTGTGTGCGTGCGTGCTCTACTGTTTCGCGGTGTAAGTTTTTTTGTTTTAGCAGAGCTGTATATCTTTCGAAAATAAAAGAAACCTGCAATGGTGCCCCGCAACACATATATTACACACCCACCCACACACACATTTATATGAATTATATTATGCGGGTGCTTGTGTGTATACGGTTTATACCTACTCATAAATATATCGCGTAACCCGCACGTCTAACGTTTTTGCGTCATAACACGACATTTCCCTATCGTCTACTTAGAGGGACGTTTTAATGTTCTGTGCGTAAATAATTTCGCGTTTATCTAAGCCGCGGCGCTCGACGAATAAATAAATAAAAACAACAACGGATGATATTGTGCGCAGATATGTACCTACACTTTTAGCCCGCTATATAGCTGTACCGCCAATAATAATAATGTGTGCAGTACGTTTATACAATATGTATATACCTACCATTATGGTTATAGCGGTATACCCAGGTATATATTATATTATGATCAAGCAATATTCCGTAACTACAGCGGTTATGATGGTAGTCTACGTCGCGTTCTCGGCGATCGCTATATTATTGTTTTATCCCTCACAACGAGCTTCGGTCCCGTCGTGACACACACATTCCGAATTATTTTGTTGTATCAGCCGCTCCTGTTCCAAAAAAGTGCATTTTAGCCACTCGAAACCTGCACCGACCTTGTTGTTGGTGCAACAAGCTCTCAGAAAAAAATTCGTGTAAACTCTCGTTGATAACTTTACGTCGCAGACTTTCTTCGGCTGCAATGGTTCGCCGAAACGACCAAAACAACGTGATAATGTCCAATCACGGATATCTTCGTCGCGCGACCCTACAGTCGATTTTTTCAGTTATTACGGTTTTGTCTTTTACATTTGCTTTCATGTACATTTTAACATTCCTCAATTTTTACAACGAATCGAACCCCCGAGTCGTCGACACCGTCATCTTCTCGTCTATATATAAACTTCGGATTGATCATTATAACAAACCATCCATTTCGTATTTCTCTCTCACCCTCGTGTGTACGTTACGTCATTTAGACGAAGGACAACTAATAGCGACGACATTTGTTTTTGATCGTTCTCCCCATTCTCACGGTAACGAATTGTATTATTTATTTCCCGTTAACCACGGTCGACATTATTATTTGATTCTGAATTTAATTACATTGTTTTGTAATTTTTTTCATTATATCTTACCGTTGTAATAGTTGAATAGGTGCTAAAATATGCTCAGTTATAATTAATTGTCTAAATTCTCAACAGTTATAAATTGTGTTATGATTTCAAAACCTTAAGAGCATGCACTATAGGGAGACTAACCTCCTAAAAAAATAAATAGTATTTCATTTTCCATTACTCAGAACATGATCATTAATGCTAATAATATATACAGGCCACTTAATACATAATATATTATATCGTAGGATTAAAAATAAACATAGAATTAATACCTATAGTTATCGTATAATTTTTTTTGTCCTGAGGTGCATACCATCACGTTAGACTTTCTGGTATTGACCAAAATCAGGCGATTACTGTCACTCTAAAATCTCACATTAATAGTTCTCGAAAAAACGAATTTATATTATAATTTAAAATCTTCATTATGATTATGAATATTGTTTATAGAAAAAACAAAGATATTTAATTTTTTCTTAGCTGGTAATATTGTAACCACGGAATAACTTTGTTTTAATCTTTAGAAATTTACCAGAAATCGTATTTTTAAATTATTTCGATAAAAATAATAGTTTCTTGAAACGTCAACAATTATTAAATTTCCAATTTTTTTTTTTTTGTAGTTATGCAATTCAAATAAACGAGAGCTGAAAAATATGTTTATCTTCTTTACTATATATACACCAATTTAAGAAGGTACGCTGATATTCCAAAAGATTTGTTATATTGAAACCAGTGTATAAAAATCTCAAGAAGACGTTATGATTGTTTATTAGAAATAGTCAACTATTACTCCCAAAACATGTTGAAAGTATTTAGCTTGTTCAACGATTAATGAACTCAAGAGATACTTTTAGTTATTGGAACGAAGTAATTGCGTCTCTGCAGCATTATAAGATGGGGAATGACTCATGTAATAATATAATATATCTATATAGGTACTATATTATAGAGCGTTCTCAGTGATTTTAATCGGAACGTTTGGCAAACATTTTGTTCTGTTAGAACTTACACTATAACTAGTCGTCGTCAATCAATAAAGCATTGCAGATGTCAAGAACTAACTGCATCGGATCAAGAAGATTTTCAAACAAAATAATCTCATACAATTCTGGTGCAATGATGACGCCAAGTAAGGTGTTGTGGGTACTGGGTACGTCTACGAAAATAATAATATTACATTAAATAGCTGTCAGTCACTATAGTAGCGTTCTACGCACTAAAGTCGTAAACACGCTGCTGTATTATCAATGTTATAATATATTATTGTTATAATATTACAAGCATTGCGCGTTTTAAACATCACTATAAAATATATAACTATAATATATACATATATATATATATCGGAATTAGCTGATTGTGTGCCAATATATTATATATATATAATATATATGTATTTATTTTACGGGAGCGCATGTCCCGTCGTCGAACAATGAGAGTGGTTTGCCGCGTCACGTTTATACTATACGTCGTCGTATTATATTATATTATAAGTGTATGTGCCCCCTTTAAATGCGTATGTGTGTGTGTGTACTGGTAATGCATATTGTTACAAGTATCTCGGAAGAGCTTTATCGGACGGTGCCGCCTTTCTGCCATATCATACTATATATAATTTATATATATATATAATATATCCATATACCATATGGCATATATAATAAGAACGGAGCATATATGCCATAATGATATATACGTGACGCGTAAGTACGTGTACATATAATACCTATGTAATAGTGGTATATACCGCGCGGTCCGGTGTCGCGTCGCGTGCACAAATCAAACGGTCGTGCGTCAGTGACATGAACGCGCGCGCCCGCTTAGTGCACGGGAGCCCAATAATATGACTCGATCGACCTTTCTCCGACTCCGTTTCGCTGCGAGTACGGCGGTGGCCTCCACAGTTTTCCCTCATACCTATGCTATATCACATTATTTAATACAATAATATAATGCATTATTATCGCTTTATGTTATTATTATTATTATTGTTGTTGTTGCCGTATGAGTTTGCCGCGACGGTAAACGATTTGTAATATAATCTCTCTCCAACGGTATTATATCATTACAATAATATTTTGTATTTTATTCGAACATGGCACTCGCGCTATAATATAATACGTTACTTAACAAATTTTTCCACTACTCCAAGTTATATCATAAATTCATAAATTGTAAATATCTGTAAATATTTTATTTATGTTTTCGCTTATTACAATATTGTAATCTAACAAACTCAAGACGTTGAAACCTCTATCTCAAATTAAAAAAAATTAAGGTATTATACAGCGCGCACACACGTTGCACAATATGAGCGGATGTTTCGAATATCGATCGTTGCACACGAGACCATCGTAAATCCAATATAATTATATAATATATAGACGCTGACTTAGCATGCTGCAATCGCTTGGCGAGCTTGAAATTCCGGCACACTTAGATGTCGGGTGTGATACACATTTTTATAACTATATTATACAACGGATCGACTAATTTGATGAATGATGGTAAACAATAATATTTTGATCGAAAAGTGCAGTCGAGATAGTCAAAACATTTCCTCACAAGATTGGAAGACATTTCAAAACAATAGATTTGACAAACGATAGTTATGTTTTTCTCAGCGTGTTTTCGTTGTCATCAATTTTTAAGCTTTTCACTTTTCTCGATGACAGCAGCACTTATTATCTCTAAATTCACAATAATATGCCGTAAGTAATACAACATTTCTGAAATTTTACATCGCTTATCACAACTCTACGATAACTACACAACCTATATTTCGTAATATACGAGTACAGTTCTCGATTTCCGTAGATCTATATGCATAATAACATAACTATACGATAATCACTAATTAGAAAGAAATACAAACGCAAAGATCATCGCTTATTTCTATATTATTGTTATTATAATGATTTATTGTACAGATTAGGTATATGTATTTATGTGTATAGATTGTCTTTTTCTTAATAAAAAAAAAAAAATTATATATTACCAATTATTATTGATCGTTTTATTCTTATATGCATAGAAAAACGCGTAAAACATTTACGATTTTACATAATAATAATAATAATAATATGTTAAATAAGCTGGAGTATCAAATATTATATCGGAAGCCCTCCACCCAGACAACATTAGCCGCATGATGTCCTTTTTAATCAAGACCAACCTAATTAATAAACTTTAATCTATTATGTTGTAATATGTGTAATATGTGTAATGTTTTTGTAAATAATGTAAATAGTGTATACAACAATTATCATTAACAATGTAAACTATGTCAGCCAATGGCCTCCGCAGCCGAGGCTTATATATATTATAAAAAAAAAAAAAAATATGTTAAATCCAGTACTAAAATAAAAACGTAATCGCCGAAAATGAATCGAGGAGTGTAGATGAGAACCGCGTGGAACGATCTTTCTCGGGGACAGGGTGCGGTACGTTTTAATTCGGTATTATTATTTTGTTTTTTAATTTTCAAAAACTTGGTCCCCCCAAACAATAATAATCATACAATTACAACGACAGCGCGTGTCGACTCAAATCGTTTATATCATACACGTGCGGTTTACGACAAGAAAAGTGTATTATACCCGCCATGATCCGTATTCCGCCCACTCGAGACCGGGCCTTGAACCCTGCAAAGAATTTGCATATTTTGGAACGCAGTCCAAGTAAAATAAAATTTCGTTTCATAATAATTCTGCTCTGCGTGCACGTCAAGTCAAATAATACGCGTAATCTCTTTAGCATATTTATAAGATTTTTCATATTATATTGCTAATTTCGAGTCCTAATAATACAATAATATATATATATAGATGGTTACCTACCTACTTCCATTCATATGAATTTATGTTCATTTATTTTTCGGTGACTCATCGGAATAATAATAAAAAAAACAACCCCCATAATGAATTTCTTTAATTTTAATTTCAACGTTTTGACGTGATTTTTTAAATCTAGAATCCTTACCGTTTGATACATTAATTATAATTTTATTTGTTTTTATAATTATTAATTAACTCGCATTAACATTGGCCACATTGGGTGTACAATACACTTATGAATTCACATGTACAATATTTTTTTTAACCTAACCTTTACATTTGGGTTTTCAAATTTTGAATATTGTAGTTTGGCGACATGCACTGCGGCTGTGGTGGAATTGATAGTGTTGACTGAGGACGATTGTATAGTATTACGAAGATTCATTTGGGAGGTTTGGAACACGTTCTTCTGTGGAAATATGTTCAGTATTCGGTAATGTGTTTGTTGGTGTTGTGGTGACTTGAATGTTTTGAACGGTATCCTAGCTGTGAATTGTGATTCGTCTACCGATGAAGGCAATATTTAGAAACAGAAGTTTGATCATTTTGTAATTTTAGCTTTAACACTTCGATCAGCCAACACAGGTCTTATTCCTTCGGCCATTTTATGTATACGTTTTGGGCGTTGATTCCCAAATTTTTACATTATAGTTCATGACGTGTGTAAATAATTTTGTTCGAACGCTTTTCTAGGATATTATAGTTTTTAATCACATAAGTCTATTATTAATTATAAGCATCATTTATTGCTGGCGGAGGTGGCCCTAAAAAGGGCCTTTTTGATTTTGAATGCCTAGGCATTCTAGCACCGGTGTTGGTAAGATTGGTTCGCGATATTTTATCCTGGTATGAGGATATATATCGCGATGCAGGGGACGCCACGTGTAGGCTCTTACCATGTCCCCCAACTACAATGCACCTTAGCACCGCCAGGATGCACGACTGACGACTTGGCTTTAGCCAACGAAAAAGCAATATCAATTGCCACTCACTGGCTAAAACAAAATATCTAAACACTTATCTATTCATTCATTTTATATTTTGTATTTATATTTTAACCTACTTATTAACTTATTGTTAGATTATTTTATTATTTTATTAATAGCATATAGCCACTGCACCGGACACGATAAGAAGAAGATTATAAGCATCTCAGCTGCTGTGTACCGGTCGAAAAATCGTTGTCTAGTACGTCTTGGAAATCATTAGGATGATGGTCAGGTTAAACTATACAACGGTTAACTTTTTGCGATGAATATTAAACCATTATCGTCAAAGTGTCGTGGTTTAGAGACAATCACTCGCGCGATCCACAAAAATCGTCGTTTGGTTCTTTACATAATATTGTCTCTACACCCGCGATATTCGAAAGGTAAATCGCACACACCGAATTCTCGTGGACAAAACAGAAAAATAAAAATAATATAATAATAACGTGCTGTAAGAAACCAATAAATAATTATAATCGATATCGCGTATACAATATATTACCGTGATATAATATATTATTAATATTTTAATGAATTATTATACGTTGTGAGTAATATAATATTTTGTAACGTCACGGGAGATCTTTCATCGCGATATTCCGTGGATTGTTTTCGTAAAAAAAATTTAACGTTTTGTTTTTTTGAATAAAATAGGCGCGCGTTTAATCTACCGTTAATTACGTTTATGTGTTTAACATTTTGATAAATATAATAAATTATAAATAATAGTAATATATATTAATAATATGTATACCTATATAATGTACACGGTACGGAAAAGAGACCGCGCGTGAGACTAGGTGGAATTTTTATCGACTTTGCCGTGTGCAGGTATTAAATAATTTTCCAAAAACGTAATTACCACTAGACGTCACAGACACGGGCGAGACTAACGTGAGATATTCGAACGTTCGACAACGCCTTTGAGTATAATAGTAATAATATTATATAACAATTATCATTTCAACGCCCAAAACGATTTTTAGCGCTCAAGGCGCGCCGGTAAAACACAGCCGCCGTCTGCACGCATATAATAACAATAATAATAATATATTATGTATAATACCTGACCTGCTGTACGATCGACGTGTGTAAATATTCTGTAGACGTGTGCGAGTGTGTTTGTTCGCATTATAATAACAATAATAATAATAATAATAATTGTTTATATTATTATATTATACATATTTAATTATCGGGGTCCTCGTTTTGATTAATGTTTACATCTGAAACGCTAATGTTGGATTAATTTATTGCCGAAGACGCGAGCGGGACGGTCGTTGTTGCAGACTACAACACACACGAGGATTTATCTCGCGTTCGAGATTAATAATATAATAATGTAATTAATATTTACCTATACACAATGTGATAATAATATAATGACGCGTCCAGTGTGTGTGTACAAATCAGCAGACTTCTATACTAACTAAATCTCTCATATTATTTACATTGCTATCAGTGAAGCTCGCACGGGGGAGACCGCCATTTTGTCGGTTGTCAAAACATTGGTTGGCATACACAAAATATATGAGAAATTAATGAAATTATATATTTTTTCAAAGGTGAAATATAACAGTAACGACAAAATAATCTATGTAAAATAATTTTTTTGTTTCATAAACAGCGGCTAGAAATAATAAAATACAATACAGCACCACTTAATATTTATCATAAATACATATATCATACAACGTACTGTTTGCCAACCATGAAAATATGATGGAACTCGATTTCAACTAATGCCCGCAGTTACTTATCTATAGTTAATATAGAAGTCTGTGTTAGAAATAGACGGGACTATTATATTATTATATACTAGGTATCTAGTAAATACCGTGCAGTCTATCATCCGAATCGACTCGGTCTCCGCTCGTTGACGGTGGTTTTTCACTCTCACACGCACTCTTATTCAACATTACTATTATAGTATTATTATATGACGTGTCATTGTCCGCATAAAAAATATCGCACACAACGACATTCTTATAAAGGTATACACACGCCAATTTTCTCGATAAGTCAAAAAAGTTTAAAAAAAAAATGTTTTAAGTCATCAAATTAACGACGACTAGCGAATGCCGGAATAATATAATAGGTATGCAATATGTATATATAAAATCTAATTGAAACTCGAATCGTTTTTTATTTGTAGGTCGTTTTAAGATGTATATGCGATACACTTTTATACATACCTATACCTACCTATTGCATCATGATTTACGATACCGATAATACTATGATTTTTTCTTCGAGCACATTAAAAATCATAAGCTTTTGCGATGTACCCTTATTACAAGATAAGTGTAATAATTGCAGTGTAACCTTACGTGTAAAATGACACACAATTTTACGAAGATGATGTCAGATTTTTAACGTTCGGTTAATGATAATAAATTCCAATAACTCCGTACGGTTATACATATAAGTGAGTATGTATACGATATTTGAATTAAAAAATCTATAATAGAGTTTAAATACCAATGCGATTGCTTATCATCATCCATGAAAAAAGAAACGTTAATACCTGTAAAAATTTGAATTTACATTCCTATCGTTCATAAAAATAATTATTTTATGACATTCGCATAAAATAATTTTAAAATGTACTTATTATACATATATTACGTATATCAAAAATTTAAAACAACTGTATAATATTATAGTTTTTGCATAGTCAGCCACTGAATTGTTGTTAATATTTTGGATATTTCTTTAATTGAGTTAAATACCTATTTTATATTTTATATTTTTTATTATTTATATGCATTTAAGATTGCAGGATAAAGCTTGAATTATACATTTATAAGTGTTAGTATTGAAGTGACATAATGCAACGACATTTCTTCAGAAAGTCAAACCGTCCTGTAACCGCCATTACTGCCACTCGGTACCTGTATATTCTGTGTCTTTAGATTATTATATTATGATTAAAAACACATATTATGTAGACTTCGGCCAAAAATCAAAATTCGATAGCAGTTTCAACAACAATCATATTATTATTATGGGAATGGAAATAAAGTATATTTGCATAGACGCGCGTATTTTTGAGGGGATCTTGAGTGCGCTTAGTACCTCTAGCTTATATCCCCGTCGTATTGGTTACCTACTTGTGGTAAATTAGTTCATGTTTTATAAATTATAATAATAATAAATCAATATGTATGTATAGGTACAGTATAAAGCCGATACTAAATAGATAAGTGACTGTTGAATGGAGTGTCATATGTATGTATGTATGTATATGTGTGTGTGTGTGTGTGTGTGTGAAGGGAAGAGAGGTGAAGTTGTTCATCGTGTAATCCACGACTAACTGAAAAAATAAGGGGATTCTTCAGCACCCCCATTTTTTCGTTGACACTGCGCCCCCCCCCCCCTAAGTGGGTCAATATTTACCGAAACGCTATAACGTTACAAATTGTCTGAAAACAAAAATAATCGACGTAGAAAAACTTTGCATTCTTTATGATTGCAGTGACAACTCAAATTAGCATTTTTACTGCATGTGCGTATTTTTATTATTTATACATAGGCTTCAGCTCTATAAATATAACACAATTTCAGGTTTCACGCCGTTGACAACGACCTGCATCATATTATCACACATTATTATTATATTATTTCTATTAGTTCTTTATCACCTGCAGTAAAAAATGTAGGTATATGTGCAACGACGGTCGGAGTAGGTATTACCATTCAATTATTATCATTAAGTCAACTGCAGCGTTCCCCGTATACGCTTAAGTGTGTTTTCAAATGATAATATATTAACCATCGAAGACTTTTGATTTTTCTACGCCATTGCACACGAAGACTTTTTTCGCGATCGCTGCGGGTTGACTGGTACGATTATAATAGTACACTATATGTAGGCACAATGCCATCATATTATTATTTAGCTATTCAAAATTACTAATTACACTTAGTGGTACATGTAATAATTTTTGATAGGAAGTATTAAGCGTGCCTAAGACGAAAAAGTAGGACAATTTTGTTTGATGATATTATGTTCATGTGGAACGTGTCGACGACGAGCCACAGCAAATTAAAATACAAAAAAAATATATACAATAAACACACAGAGAAGACGGCAGTCACAGCGGTTGCAGCGGACGTCCGGGGTATAGTTTGGGAACCCATATTATACCGACCTAATGACAACCTGCGAATCTCAGAGCTATGAAGACCAAAGGTCAAACCTTGCTGGATGATGATCGATGCACAAAAAAAGCGAGTTTGATGCTCGTCTGCGATTCATGTGTGTCGGCAATATTATACACTGCGGCGAGAGGCTTCATCACGAACTGTATATAGTTTTGCGGGACCGAATAATTGACGTCACATATTAATGATAATATATTATGTCCCGAAAACGATTTGTTCCTATACTCTAAATAAATTAAATGAGAAAAAAAGACTAAAGATAAAACGCGTTTTGTCTTTCTAAATCGTTTCGTTCCCCTCTCGGATCGTAGCAATATCATAGCCGCCCGTGTGCAGGGTCATTTATGTAATATGTGTATGAAACGCTCTATAGACATAGAGTCGTCGGGGGACGTGCACGAAGTCGACCGGCCAAGGTTTGATACAACAGCCGTAAATCATTGGCTGACGAGTCAAATCGCCGTTCAATCATTCGGCCATCGCTCGTTTTGACAGATATCATGGCGGCCGAATATCGTACGACGGCGTGTGTAGGTTTCTCTGCGCAGTAGGTACGTATAATAATATAAATATAATATTATTATAACGTCGTCGTCATTCCGATCCACTCCTCGGCCGTACACAAATGATAATAATATTATTGTTATCGTACGTAACATCATCGCTCGTATACAATATTCCTGCAGGTAGCTAGTGGTATACGCGGTAACCATAATATTATACTATTATAATATGTACGTATACATGTAGGTATAGGTAGTAGCATCGAGTATGGCAGTGCATGTACATATAGGTGCAGTATTATAACCGTCTCGGCGTGTGTCTCCCGCCAGACCACCGCCACTCACCGCCACTGATCGCCGCCGCCACACCCGCGAGTCTTGCCGACGACCAGGCCAATGGCGATCGCACTACTGTGGTATTGTGCTATGCTGCGTGTGTGTGCGCGCCGATGCGACGTGTGCTATATAGCAGCCGCGACGACCGAGACTCGAACAGAATAATATAATATTTTATTATCGCGCATTATTGGTCGATATATTATTATATGCGTGCACAGGTGGTGGTGCCTATGATATTACTATAATATACCTGAGCTTCAGGTATATAATATGATTTTATATTCTATTACAATGTACCTATAACAGCGCGTACGTCTGCGCGGCTGCTGTATAATATTTTATTACATAATAGAGCGATAGAACCGATCTCTTCGGAAAAAAAACAAAACGCGTACGGTAGGTATGCCATTTACATAATTTCATCTACGAGCAGTGGTATTATTTTCAATTTTACGATATATTTTTATCCCTTTGTCAAGAGGAATTATTCGCCAAACGCGTTGATATATCATTACAGTCGCATCTCCCGCACGGTATTTTTCCACACACATTTGTAATAATATTATAGGTACCTGCAGGCAGCTGCAGCAGTGCAGTTGTTGATCGTTTGTAATTCGAAGACCCAAAAATCACAGGCAGCGGATATTATACAATTTTTGTTGCTATTTTACTTCGGACGAGCCGAACAGTGCAGAGAACGCGTCTCGACACAGATCTATATTATTATTATTACTATTATTGTATGTTCGTTAAATGGCTTCGGGGCGCATGCATGTGACATTTTACATATCATAATATTACGAGTATATACTATCATTCCATTACATACACGTATTGTACGCGTGCACATATGCATTACTCGCGAGCGACAATAAATATTAAACAACATATCCAAACGCGCGGATTGACGTCGCGGAACAAAACATATACATATTTGTATATGATGTCAGCGTGTATGACGCAGCGTTTTATACCGAGAAAAATTGCATCCACTGCGCAGAGAGGGAGAGAGAGACTATATTATATTATTATAATATGCCATTGCTGGAGTGTATAATCGTGTTTTAATGAAATATTTTTGAGATAATATTATATATTCAGGTTAAAAAACTATTTTATGTTCGTGACGCACGTTCAAGGCTCTTATGTTTTCGGTGCAGCTTTCCGTCAGTTTGAATAGCTATTGGTTTTAAACATTATAATATTAGTATACAATATAGCAACATTTAATTAATTTATATATAGACACCGACCCTAGCAAAAAGACGCATTGAATAGTGTTCAGCTGCAATCGAATTGACCAATCTAAATTTTTTTTTTTTGTTTTAACCTGCAGATACGTTTTCGCCATTACACCCGCAATGGTGTTATGAATAATAATTAAACGATAGAAATCTTACGCCATTACTGTTGTTGTAGTCGTTGTATAGTTTCCGGTCGTCACGCGCGTACTACCCGCAATAATATACACAGTGCATGCATAGGTTGTGTGATATCCATGTATAATAATATTAATAATATGTTGTATTGCGTTTGAAAAAAGTTTCGAGGCCGCGACGACGACCGCAGAGTATAGTCGAACTGACGGAAATCAGCCGAGAGGAAAACCCCGTCTCGTCTTGGCAGCGTTCGGTCGTAGTCCATCATATATATAGCTGCTGTAGAAAAGCGCATAATATTGCATAATGTCGATGGTTCTCGTGATCGCCACCGAGTCGTAAACAATATCGGGACACAATACTATTATCATTATTATTGTGATATACCTACCCATCACATATAATAAGTATATATAGCGACCTATATAAGCTCTCAAAAGTATCGACTCTGCAGAGGGCGGTTACCATATAAACGTGTATTATTCCTTCTCGTGAGAACTTATCACACAGAAACGGTATCGTACGATACGTAAACAATAAGGACGAAACGATGGGAGGTTGATCTGCCGCGAGTGTAATATACTGCAGAAAATCTGACGCGACCTGAATGCGATTGTCGTTTTAGCTTTCCGAAGTCGCGTGTAGATAAGAAGCGTATACTGTGGTGGCGGGGGCGGATAAAATATCGAACCGAAATCACGTACGTTTCCCCAGCCCCCCACATATCACTTTTCCAAAATTTTCTTTTGCCAACATTTAGTACGTCATTTGTTTGTATTTGTTTGACCAAATTCAGAATTTGTTTGATGTCGGTTCACCTCGGAAAATCGGTTTTCCGTGCGGGGGGCTGTGGAAACGTTTCCATAGCCCCCCCACCCCGTTAATTATTGACTTTTCCCAAATTTTCTTTTGCCAACATTTAGTACGTCATTTGTTTGTATTTGTTTGACCAAATTCAGAATTTGTTTGATGTCGGTTCACCTCGGAAAATCGGTTTTCCGTGCGGGGGGCTGTGGAAACGTTTCCATAGCCCCCCACCCCGTTAATTATTGACTTTTCCCAAATTTTCTTTTGCCAACATTTAGTACGTCATTTGTTTGTATTTGTTTGACCAAATTCAGAATTTGTTTGATGTCGGTTCACCTCGGAAAATCGGTTTTCCGTGCGGGGGGCTGTGGAAACGTTTCCATAGCCCCCCCACCCCGTTAATTATTGACTTTTCCCAAATTTTCTTTTGCCAACATTTAGTACGTCATTTGTTTGTATTTGTTTGACCAAATTCAGAATTTGTTTGATGTCGGCACGCCCCGGAAAATCAATTTTTAACAACAGTATTTATTATTATATATTATCTATCTATAAGTATATAATATATTATGTTGTTGAAACCTGATAAAAATTAATACAATTCTTATTTTTATAATATACCTACTGATTTGTGTTTATTTAATGTAATATATATACATTATAATTACATTGACACCAAAAAAATTACTTAACATTATATGTATCGGGAACATTTTTAGTTCGAAACGTTTGACATGTTATTATTTTTTGCTGTTCATACATTTTTTGAGTACGAACTATTTTAATTTTCGAACTTTTTTGTTCGAGTTCGGTTCGGTTCAGATTTTTTAAGACTTGGTTCGAATTTCGAACCTCGAACAGTTCGGCCCTCGTATTGATTTTACCATGATGTGTGTTTTTATTTTTATTTTTTTGTCTGTCATCACATTTTAGGGCAGTAAAAGTGCTTCGACTTTTGACTTCAGTACCTCGTTCGATCCAGAAAGTGAATCTAGTTGGTACTTTGAGGGGTTCTTAATATTATTATATAATTCATAGTCACAATTTTTTTTTTATAAGCTTTCAAAGTTTGAATTAACGATTTATCCTCAAACGAATTTAAATATTTGTAATTATTCAAAAAGTATAAGTCGTAGATACTTGAAAATTTTAGTTAAAAGTTAAAAGAAAAAGTTATTTAGATTGGCATTTTCTTTACATGATTCAATTTTCAAAATATTTTGACTTTTTTTGAGATATTTTTTGACCACTGAAAATTGTCTTTTGAATTGTCGATAAATTTTTTTTGGCCCTATAAAAATACTTGAAAATTTAATACAAAGTTCCTCATAGGTTATTCTTATAGTAATTAAAAAATTATAAAAATACATGAGCACAATTTTTTTTATTAGCTTTGAAAGCTTATAAAAAAAAAATTGTGACTATGAATTTCTTTTATTTTTCAACTGTTATTATAAATATATGTTAGGAGCCTTGTATGAAAAAAATTGTTCCTATGTATTTTTATAATTTTTTAATTACTATAAGAATAACCTATGAGGAACTTTGTATTAAATTTTCAAGTATTTTTATAGGGCCAAAAAAAATTTATCGACACTTCAAAAGAAAATTTTCAGTTGTCAATAAATATCTCAAACAAAGTCAAAATATTTTGAAAATTAAATCATGCAAAGAAAATGCCAATCTAAATAACTTGTAAAATTTTCAAGTATCTACGACTTATACTTTTTGAATAATTACAAATATTGAAATTCGTTTGAGGATAAATCGTTAATTCAAACTTTGAAAGCTTATAAAAAAAAATAGTGACTATGAATTTCTTTAATTTTTCAACTGCTATTGTAACAATATGTTAAGAGCCTTGTATTAAATTTTCAAGATTTTCTACCCAACAAATACATTTTTATCGATATTTATAGAAAAAAAATTAATATGTCAGTAAAACGCTCAAAACAAATCAACATATTTTGAAAATTTTATAAAATATATAATATGCCTATATATACATTCAGTGAAAATTTCAAGTATCTGCGGTCATTTTTTTTAGAGTTACACCAAAATAAAAATAAAAATCGCTAAATGTGAAATCCAGTGAAAATCCAATGTTGTAAAAATTTAAATGCTCATAGAAATTTAATTTGAATTTCCGGTGGAATTTTTATTTGTGATAAAGATTGAAAAACTTGTAAGGAATGATGTATTAAATTTTTAAATCTTAGATTTAAAAAGTACATTTTTTATGAATTTATAGCTTAAAATAATTTGTGAATTTTTGTGATTTTTACGTATTTTGTCAAAATTCTAATTTTGAATGCTTATAAAAAAAAAATTGTGACTATGAATTTCTTTTATTTTTCAACTGTCATTGTAACAATATGTTAAGAGCCTTGAATTAAATTTTTAAGCTTTTATACCTAACAAGTAAATTTTTATCGATATTAATTTTAAAAAAACTAATAATGATCGAAAATTGCAAATACCTATGAATAATTCAACTTAATTCGAAAATTTTTGAAATCTGCATGGCGGATAGAATATCCTTTTGAATAATTACAAATATTTAAATTCGTTTGAGGATAAATCGTTAATTCAAACTTTGAAAGCTTATAAAAATTGTGACTATGAATTATATAATAATATTAAGAACCCCTCAAAGTACCAACTAGATTCACTTTCTGGATCGAACGAGGTACTGAAGTCAAAAGTCGAAGCACTTTTACTGCCCTAAAATGTGATGACAGACAAAAAAATAAAAATAAAAACACACATCATGGTAAAATCAATACGAGGGCCGAACTGTTCGAGGTTCGAAATTCGAACCAAGTCTTAAAAAATCTGAACCGAACCGAACTCGAACAAAAAAGTTCGAAAATTAAAATAGTTCGTACTCAAAAAATGTATGAACAGCAAAAAATAATAACATGTCAAACGTTTCGAACTAAAAATGTTCCCGATACATATAATGTTAAGTAATTTTTTTGGTGTCAATGTAATTATAATGTATATATATTACATTAAATAAACACAAATCAGTAGGTATATTATAAAAATAAGAATTGTATTAATTTTTATCAGGTTTCAACAACATAATATATTATATACTTATAGATAGATAATATATAATAATAAATACTGTTGTTAAAAATTGATTTTCCGGGGCGTGCTGACATCAAACAAATTCTGAATTTGGTCAAACAAATACAAACAAATGACGTACTAAATGTTGGCAAAAGAAAATTTGGGAAAAGTCAATAATTAACGGGGTGGGGGGGCTATGGAAACGTTTCCACAGCCCCCCGCACGGAAAACCGATTTTCCGAGGTGAACCGACATCAAACAAATTCTGAATTTGGTCAAACAAATACAAACAAATGACGTACTAAATGTTGGCAAAAGAAAATTTGGGAAAAGTCAATAATTAACGGGGTGGGGGGCTATGGAAACGTTTCCACAGCCCCCCGCACGGAAAACCGATTTTCCGAGGTGAACCGACATCAAACAAATTCTGAATTTGGTCAAACAAATACAAACAAATGACGTACTAAATGTTGGCAAAAGAAAATTTTGGAAAAGTGATATGTGGGGGGCTGGGGAAACGTACGTACCGAAATCGATTAAGACGACGAAAAGGGCGCGATTAACCACCGACATCGTCGTGAAAGTGTCGTAATAAATAAAAAAAAGTGTGCATAATATATTCTATAACATATATAAGTACCTATTTAGGAACAAATTCTTAAAATATAGTTGTACTTATCAGTATAAATTATTATACAATTATAATGAAAAATAAAAATGTTACCTAATAAAATACATTATGTAATTATGATAATGCGGAGGTAAAAGTAGCCTGGCACCCCAGCAGAAGTTTGTAGGCGCAAATCCTGCAATCATCAGCGAGTACAAATTAAAGTATAGATACTTTGATACTGGTTTTTTTCAATTTATATAAATATAATTGTTTCAATACATCAAGTATTGAAACAATGATTTTACAATAATGCTTTAACAATGTAATGTTTTTTTTTTTTGATTATTTGAGTTAAGCCTCGGCAACTATGGCCATTGGCAACAATGGGTTTAACTCTAAATTATTTACATGTTATATAAGTTACATATTATAAATACTATTGATAAGGTTGGACTTGGTAATAATAAAGGTTATTATTTGTCTTATGTTGTCTGGGTGGCTTTTATGGTCGACGCTTGTACAATATTATAAAGTTAATTAATTAAGGTTTACAAATAAGTTGACAGATACATCTTAGCTAGATTATGAGTCTGGATAGTCTTCTTCTTTGTTAATGGTTAAACAATAAATAAAAAATTCCAACATGGCGGGGTCCCAGAGCAATCCACTAACTATAATATGTAAATAGTGTACGTACATACGAAACGGTTGAACAATGTTTGAATAGTAATAAGTGAAACTGCACGGACGTATCTTAGATTAAGTCTGGTATATCTGCGCAAATTATTATAAGGAGTGATTAAAACCGCAACACCGGTGTTTCCTAAAAGCGGTGGTCCTGAGCACCAGAAATTTTTCTGTTTTTTTTCTTTTTTTGTTTACTTATAAACAAAATAATGTTCAATGAAGTTACAAAATACTATATTCAAGTGAAGACAATAAGCGTAGTTACTATATAATTATAGGTTCAGACAATACAGTATAATATACCATTATGTATACATCTCAAATTTTCACAGAAGCTACTAAAATAGGTTAACACGTTAAGCGTAAATATGTCTTTTATCTAAAGTTTTTTTATTTTTATTAGAAAATCTTATGTTCAATTGTTTTTGTTTATATAAAATCTAAAATCTGTGACGAAAGTAGTGTTTGCAGGTTATAAGGGAGAGAATGTCTCCCTAATAAAACAGAGGTGGTCCACGACCTATTGAAAGTCCTCCAGTCCTCTCATTAAATGAGTAAATTAATATGAGGGATAAACCTTATATATACGATTATTTTAGTATGATATTGTCATTTAAACTTTAGAATTATGAAACCCAAAATGATAATAATAGATTTAGATGAGTCAAATAATTATATGATGAGCGTACCAGCAACATAAACGGCTCACCCTACACATGAGCCTGTCACTCTATACCTATAATGGCTATAATAATATATTATAGCAGATGGTGACTCGAACGCGCGATAATGGTGAAAATTGTGTCGAGGTTCTAATATACTCGTATTTTATCGTTATAATCGTGAAATACGCAAAATATTACTATATTATAATGCGTGGAATTCGAAAATAGTAATCGACTTTTAGTTCTGTCGATGTGAAAAAGTGGAGATGGTGATCTTTATTACATGCATACTTATAATATAATAACCGTGTGATCCACTGCAGTGTCGACTATACTTTTGTACTTCAGGTGTATCTTCACTGGATTGTATGTGAGAGTGTGTGTACGTATTGTCGACAAGCGTCGGCAACAATTTAAAAATAATCGATTTATAAAAAAAAGTCAAACTGTTATTGCAATCGTTGTTTACTAAAAACAAAAACGCGTTTTTTTTGTATACTATTGATTCAAATAATAGTAATACGAAATATTATTAATGATATCTAAAAAAAAAACGTTTTAATTATAGAATATCAATTATAGAAAATATTATATTAGTCCGTCATCATATTATGCTGAAAACCTTAAATAATAAATAATATGGAAAATTAATATTCTTGTGTACGCGCTAGCGGATTATATGCAACACGTTTTAATGGAACTTAATTCCTGCTTCAATGTTGCAGCGACAAAAAAATCCCAGTGAATGCATTAAAATGCACTGCTTTGATTACGATATAATTTATAAGGGTTCATATAAACTATTATGTATATTGTACATGCTATTATATAATGAGTGTATGGCTACTAAAATATAATAGATAATCGATAAACATTATTATTGCAGTTTTTCATCCCGAACGGAACACGTCGTCGCGTTGCCTATACATATGTATATAATATAATATGTATATATATTATATATATATATATTTCTAGCCGTCGAGTTTATGCTCTTGATACGAATAAAATATAAAAAGATTGTATCGAAACGATTTTTAGACACAATGGTATTTCTACAATTACGAGACAATGTGGTTTTTTTTAAATTTCGAGTTGCAATAATATAATATTATTCATGAAAACCGCACTGTACCTACAAGTCGTATTATACTGATAGTCGTGCAGCCATTAGCATAATAATATAAGTAAAACACAGATAAGACAAACCGTGTTGTCATACGGGACACGTCACATAAACAGTTAATGCATTAGGTGGGTGGTCCACTTAGATGGACGACAAAGACGTGTAGTGCGCATTACATATATTTTATATTACAGTCGGCGGCGCGTTGACAAAATTTTCCATTATTTACATAAACGATATCTAATCGCATTTTTAGAACACCGAAATACGAAATAAAAACCGCCTTGATTCGAAGTATATTAAACAATTCGTTTTTGTTAAAAATTTAATTAATAAAATAAAAAAAAACCTATTAAAAGAGGGACGTCATAGTTGTTATTTACAAAAAAAAAAAAAAAAAAATTAAAAGATTTTAGATTAAAACACAATTTACTAAATAGGTTACGTGTGTTATAAAAACGGTTGCGTAGTTGATTACTAGAGATTAACTATAATCATTATTTTTTGAAAGTCTGCGAAATTAATAAGTGCAAAATATCGTTCTCATAGTGTAACTCGTCATTAGGTTTCGTTAAAGTGCAATTAATATGTAATTGATTAAAAATTTCTAGTCAAATCGCGTGAGAGTAATCGGTTTTTAAAAACAAAGTATATAGGTTGGGTATACATACTAATATATTATAAAATCCATGCTACAAGTAATGTTAAAAATATGTGTTATCCCGATTGCCGAGTCACATGAGCACGTTGTGACTTGTCGATGTATTTAATTACATTATTTATAGTGTTACACCGATTCGACCTGTCCATCAGCTGAACTCACTAACGGCGTATACACGATTCGTCGGAAACTCGTTCGGTGCTCTGTTCTCATTGGCCGTTGGTAGACGACCAAAGTGTCCTATATGACTAGAAATCATGTCCTAAACATCATATGTATACGGAGTGCTCGCGTTGTCGGAGTACGGGGCAGGTTCGGAGGGTGGGGGGGGGGGGTGAGAGGAAGGGTTGTCCAACAACGACGATGGCGACCGTGACGGGGGACGACGGAGTGAGAGGGTATGCATATCGGCGCAAAAGGCGATTTGTCCCGATCTGCTAGGGGGACAGACTGCTGCAGGAGGGGGATGAAGCACTACGGAGAGTCGGCCAGACTCATTCGCAGGCTAATGCCATCATACTATACACTGCTGCTATAAATACCAATCTACTATACACACTACTAATACTACTGCATAATACAATACATACATACATATATATATATATATATATATATATATCATACAGTTTTTACACGGGGTGTATATAATATGCTCGGTGACCCACCCTCCCCGCGAGTGAAGCACCCGCCTCTTAGCACGGTCGCGGGACGCGGGAAGAGACGAGGGCCCCGGGGCCATAACGATGGTGCGCCGACTTTAATAAAAGTGATTAAAAAATATTTATGAAACCGTATATCACCTTTCTGGAAAGCTCTTTCCTCCCCCCCCCCCCACCGGCTCCGCACCCACTTTCCGCGCGGCCCAAAGCAATTATCATAAAGATATATGCTCGCAGACGATTAAAAGCTGGCCCGGGCTCGGAAGCTCACACACACCCAGCACACACTCACACATAGGCACACGCGTTCGTGTTATGTGCGGATATAATACGTATAATATTGACGGGTCTCCCCGAATGGCGATCGCGAGTCGGTGTGGGGAGGGGGTGGCGTATAGTTTAGTGAGGGGATGAGCGGGCAATATGCGCCTGCAAGATAACCGCCGCGGGGGATTTTATGGCGTTATTTTTTGGCACCGGTCGCGCCTAGAGTGTATATATATATAATACTATTACTATATACATACGCGAGCGGGGAAGACCGGCGGCGTGGCAGGATATAGCGGCGGGTCAGCGGTGGTCGCGTGGGCGGAAGGGGTTTTTGTTCAATGATTTACGAAACTGCTGTCCGGCCATCTTTTGTAATTAGCCGCCGCCGACCAATATATACGCACCACCCTTGTACGACCCTCAGCCTGCACGTCACCCGCTTTCCGTCTCCTCGATCGGCCGCCGACGACCCTCTCCACCCGTCCTGCGAGTGTCGTCCTTTAATATCTGACGGCACCGCACCGTGTACGCGAATACACTCATATATATATATTTCCTGTGGATCGCGTTTTCTCTTAAATAATTAGCCTATAAATTTAGTCCCGACACGCACACTGCACCACATCTCCGGTCACTGTTGTCCGCCATATATACCTACACGTGCAGCCTATAAAAATCTTCACGACGACCGACGCAGTTATTACGGTTTGCTGTAGCGAGAAAACCGCTGACGAGTGGTTTATTTTCGTGAACAATATTTCGAATCCGATAGCTCTTCAACAAAATACCTATGCGACGAAATATTTATTATTACATAAGTGTGTATTGTATAAGCAATAAGCATATACATATAATATGATATAATTCCCCCCCCCCCCCCATACGACTGTGTGTGCACAACTAGTAAAATAATAATATGTATATACGACGTGAAACGATGGAATACGAACACACGTGTATCTATATAATATGCTATATATTAGTGACCCGAATCGAATACGGTCGAAAAATATATAAGAAAAAAATTGTATAATAAATACGTTCAGTGTTTACAAAGGGAACGATGAGATCGAATGATGAGATTTTGAAATCGTTATAGTAAATAGAAGTATGGGACGCCAACTCGTATAAGTATATGCCAGGACACCTACAGATGTATATAATATGTAGTCAACATTTTTCGTTTTTTATATAAATTTTTTTTTTATTTGAATACAAGTTTTATTATACAATATAAAATCATAACATGTATAATAATAAAAATGTACGAATTACATATAGTTATACAATTACATATAGCCATTGAATTGGCAATGTTTTTTTTTTTCGTAGATTTTAAAATGAAGATGTTTTATTTTATTCATGTCGTGGTGTAAGTTATTTTGGATCGTTCGATTATTCCCGACCCACTAGTCGAAATTTAGATAGTTTAATATATTATATTTCCATAATGGCAAAAACTTCGCTCGCGCGCGCACAAACACACACGCTTAGGATATTATAATGACTCGACTGGTTTTTACTTTTTACAGATCACGATACTTTCTTTAAGTGGATACATTGATTTGCATATTATTGGCTTTATTACATTATTCGTCATTTCAACGTTTAAATTATTTTTATCAAATACCAACTATTATCTATATTATATATATAAAATAAAAATAAAATATATATTAAACGAAGCTACGTATGGCCATCAGCTGTATCTGTGTGTCCAGCTGGGCACAGCCCCCCACATATAACTTATACCAAATTTTCTTTTGCCAACATTACAACATACACGACATGACAACGCATTGAACAGCCTAAATTGTCTTAAAAATACAATTTTAAACATTCCGTTAGTGTCTCACAGTAAATTGTTTCCATTTGGTTTTTAAACATATTTTCCGGTTTCAATATTGTGTCGTTAAAATAATTGAATTTCCAGAAAACAATAGTTTCTGTCTTAAATTCAATTGTCTTTACGAAAACAATTCAATTGACTTACAGGGTTCATATTTTTTCTAAAATTTGAACCTCCAAATTTTTTTATAAACCTTGGGGATATTTGTTATGCGTTATTCAGAGATAAAATTAACGTTTATTACTAATACATGCGAACAACTTTAAATAATTGGAAATCACATACTTGGTATCACCATAGATCAATCAAAACCACCATAATCTGACGTACGTTTCTCCAGCCCCCCCCCCCACATATCACTTTTACCACATTTTCTTTTGCCAACATTTAGTATGTAATTTGTTGGTATTTGTTTGACTAAACTCAGAATTTGTTTGATGTCAGTTCACCTCGGAAAATCGGTTTTCCGTGTGGGGGGCTGTGGAAACGTTTCCATAGCCCCCCCGTTAATTATTGACTTTTCGCAAATTTTCTGATACCAACATTTAGTACGTCATTTGTTTGTATTTGATTGACCACACTCAGATTTTTTTGATGTCGACACGCCCCGGAAAATCAGTTTTTAACAACAGTATTTATATAATATCGATATATCTATAAGTATATAATATATTATATTGTTGAAACCTGATAAAAATTAATATAACTTTTATTTTTATAATATACTTTCTGATTTGTGTTTATTTAATGTAATATATATTTATATTATATAATTTTCGTTAACTATATTATAATATGATTAATATATAATTTACCACGCTTTTAGAACATTTGAAAGTGAATTTCGCGGATCATCTTATAATATAGTTCCTATTTTGCATTGTTTATAATTACATTTACATTTCACATTATATGTAATAAATACGTGTTTTAGGAAAAGCATCCAATAGGTGTTCAATTTTTGTGTACAAATACCTATACTATATCTATGGATTAGTGAATGATGTGAACAAAAGATAGAAGTATATGAGTGTACTAACTTTCCTAATATCTTGAAATAAAATAAAATATTTATATATAAAAACTATATAAGAAGTTTGACTTTTAATCGTCCATTACCCAGTATGATCAATTTCGAATTTATTTTACTAACGCCAAAATTACTTAGTGACCATAACATTTCTGTAATTGCATGTCTATAAGTATACTAATATCTAAATAAAGTTGAATATGTTAATAGGTACCTATTAACTATTGCAGTTTATATACTATCACTAGATTGTATTTTTAGAAATAATGAGCTATATGTAATATTATTATCTAAATGTTCAACTCAGATTTTAGATTCTGAGCGGACCGATGAATGTATTGATTTTACCATGATGTGTGTTTTTTTTTGTGTCTGTCATCACGTTTTGGGGCAGTAAAAGTGCTTCGATTTTTGACTTCAGTACCTCGTTCAGAAAGTGAATCTAGTTGGTACTTTGGGGGGTCAAAAGTAAAAAATCCTTAATACTTATCTAAATAATCGAGAAAAACAAACTAAAAATTAAGGGAGGAACGGGAAATTTTACGCACAATCAGTTTTTGACAAAATCGATTTTGGTTTTTGATGTAACTTTAAAACAAATGACCATAGATACATGAAATTTTCACCGAATATTTATATAAATATATTCTATTCACCATGCAATTTTTACTATTCATAGGTATTTGCAATTTTTGATCATTATTAGTTTTTTTTAGATTAATATCGATAAAAATTTATTTGTTGGGCAGAAAATATTGAAAATTGATTACAAGGCTCTTAACATATTGTTACAATAGCAGTTGAAAAATAAAGGAAATTCATAGTCACAATTTTTTTTTGTAAGTATTCAAAGTTTGAATTTTGACATAATACGTAAAAATCAGAAAAATTCGCAAATTATTTTAAGCTAGAAATTCATATAACATTTTCTTTTTAAATCTAAGATTTTAAAATGTAATACAAAATTCTTACAATATCTGGAAATTTTATGTGATGATTATCCGAAAATATAGGGGATGATTATCCGGAAAATATAAGGGATGATTATGTGGATATTTTAGGGGATGATTATCTGGAAGATATAGGGGATGATTTTTAGGATGATATAGGGGATGATTATCCGGAAATTTTAGGGGATGACTATCTGGAAGAAATGGGGATGATTATCTGGAAAATATAAGGGATGATTTTCTGGAATATATAGGGTTTTTTTTTTTGGATGATATAGGGGATGATTTTCTGGAAATATAGGGGATGATTTTTCAGATGATATAGGGGATGATTTTCTGGAATATATAGGGGATTTTTCGGATGGATGATATAGGGGATGATTTTCTGGAAATATAGGGAATGATTTTTCAGATGATATAGGGGATGATTTTCTGGAAATATAGAGGATGATTTTTTGGATGATATAGGGGATGATTATCCGAAAATATAGGGGATGATTATCCGGAAAATATAAGGGATGATTATGTGGATATTTTAGGGGATGATTATCTGGAAGATATAGGGGATGATTTTTAGGATGATATAGGGGATGAATATCCGGAAATTTTAGGGGATGACTATCTGGAAGAAATGGGGATGATTATCTGGAAAATATAAGGGATGATTTTCTGGAATATATAGGGTTTTTTTTTGGATGATATAGGGGATGATTTTCTGGAAATATAGGGAATGATTTTTCGGATGATAGAGGGGATGATTATCTGGAAAATATAGGGGATGATTATCCGGAAGGTATAAGGGTTGATTAACCCGAAAAATTAAAGAAATACTATTATAGAATTATTTTTAGATTTAGCTCACATTAATATCAAAATTTAAAAATTTAGTACTCAGAAAAATAAAGTTAAATTGATAATAAAAAAAAAAAAATTGAAAAGGATGTTAAATGAATTTTAGGTTCTAAACGGAGTTATTTGAATTTACAATTATGTGTTTTTTTTTTTAAATGTTTTTTTCTCAAATATATATTACATTAAATTAACACAAATCAGTAGGTATATTATAAAAATAAAAATTGTATTAATTTTTATCAGGTTTCAACAATATAATATATTATATACTTATAGATATATCGATATTATATAAATACTGTTGTTAAAAACTGATTTTCCGGGGCGTGTCGACATCAAAAAAATCTGAGTGTGGTCAATCAAATACAAACCAATGACGCACTAAATATTGATAAAAGAAAATTTCTGCAAAGTCTATTATTTACTGTGGTAAGGAGGGGGAGAGTTTCATACAAACAAATGACGTACTAAATGTTGGCAAAAGAAAATTTGGTAAAAGTGACATGTGGGGGCTGGAGAAACAAAAGTTATGGTGATTATGGTGGTTTTGATTTATCTATGGTGATACAAAGTATATGATTTCCAATTATTTGGAGTTGTTCGCACGTATTAGTAATAAACGTTAATTTTATCTTTGAATAACGCATAACAAATATCCCCAAGGTTTATAAAAAATTTAGAGGTTCATATTTTTTCTAAAATGTAAGTCAATTGAATTGTTTTCGTAAAGACAATTGAATTTAAGACAGAAACTATTGTATTCTGGAAATTCAATTATTTTAACTACACAATATTGAAACCGGAAAATATGTTTAAAAACCAAATGGAAACAATTTACTGTGAGACACTAACGAAATGTTTAAAATTGTATTTTTAAGACAATTTAGGCTGTTCAATGCGTCGTCATGTCGAGTAAAAATAACTAAACCAATAAAAATGTTATGTGAAAAATGAAACAAAATTACGCTATGTAAAAAATAAACAATTCTTGCGAATCACGGATGAGGAACATTATAGCTACTAATATACAATATATAAGTATAATGATATATTTTACTACGATAATAATATCGTGTTCTATAACTCTGGAGGATTCACCCAACAGTCTTTTGCTTGAATTGTTAGTATTTTTTTTTTTTTTTTTTTTAACATAAATACAACGAATGACTCATTCAACCCAGTGTACACACACTCGCACACACATACACACGTCAAAAACCTTTAATTTATTGTGAGGACGAGAGGGAATTACACAAAACGAAAGTGTTCCAATAGCGGTCGGGTTGTCTCGTATTGTTCGGCCGATAGGTGTATATTTATTATATATTATAATGTGTTATAATAATACACATGAATTATGTAGGTAGTAGGTACCTACGTTATATTATTGCACACTTTGCGAGTCGTATCAGTTTACGAATCAAAGGCAAACAACGCGACGTCTCGCGCAATATCATTCCGCGGACCATCGGCCATCATCTGCCCTACCTGCTTAAACCGTGAAACTATTCGTCGCGATGATAATAATAATATGGGGCGCGATAAATCACGAGTTAAGTGCGTGATTTTTAAACAATATTATTGATGACACGAATCCGCGGGATCGAGAGCGGTTGAATGGAAAATAACGAACGTAATATAATATTACATCGTTATCATTACAATAATATTATACATCCGACGCGACAATAGCTCTGTTATAAAATATTAACCCATATAACTGCGAGCGATAACTATAATAATTATAGTCGGGGGCACGAAAAATGATCGCTGCCAGTCACGCGCCAAGCGGCTGTTTTTCTAAAGTGGTTATCAAATTAGCAAACAAAAATAATTACGATACGTAACGGCAGTGTGACGGTACAAAGTTGAGAACCAATGACTACAAGAGTGGGTACGAACAACGGGTCGCGGGTGCCAACGCTCATTTTTCGTGCTCCCGACTATAGAATAATATTATGTTATCCATATTCGATAGCCACCCGATTCAGAACCACACGGTTTGTGCTATAATAAATCGTAAGAAAAACATGTTTTCACTGTTTTTCTACCAAAAGTCATGCAATAGACATTTTTTGGGCGGTGAAAATTCGATGGCCGTCGAAAGATTTTACCCAATTCACGTTCATCAGTATCTCGCATGCACGAGTACAATATCATACGAATCTTTTGTACCCGAATTATATTACTATTATAATATATTTTATGTTGTGTTTTTATTATAATATATATGTCGTCTGTCTATATAAGTATTTATAATATACAAGGAAAATGAATGCACCAGGCAGTGATATATTTATTATCGAGTTTCCCACGTACACGTTTAACAAGTTTTTTCCTCTTTGGTGACATCCAAGGTTGCAGCAGCTGGCTTCGTTAATATCCCAACCTTTGGGTAGGTTAAGTTTATACTATAAATACTATACCTAGCTAAATTAAGACGTGTACGCAGGTATTACGTTTAAGCTGGTAAGTAGTGTCTGTATTTTTGGGGCTTCCGAGTCCAATATTATACAGGGGGATTAAAAAAGTTTTCCCGGAAAAGTCCCTTTTTACTGATCCAATGATATAGCACACATCTTGTTTGATGTTTAGAAGTAGATAATAAATGTAATATTATTATTTATTTTTAAAACAATTCACCTCCGGCAGCTTGGTTCCATACTATTGTTTTTTGTTTTTTTTTTTTTTTTAAATATACATTATCAGCAGCGATTCATAATAAGACACAACTGAATGAATATAATATACCACGTACCAATAATGACTTGAAATTGAAATACAATAATAATATATGCTAAGATGCCATTTCTTAACTCACAGTGTCTTGTAAAACAAAAAACCAGTACATACGAACATAGTGAAAATAGACTCTGGAAAACAAGATAAGTTTACACCCGAGTTTAACCATTGGACTATATATAAGTATATAATATGTGGATGAGGCTTTGCTGAAAAACTTTTTTAATCTCCCTGTAAAAGTGGATTTATAGGAGTACCAATAACAAATATACTGTTCTCGTATCTATTATTTTCCTATGTGTGTTGTACGGTATTCATTATTCCAGAACGTGACACCAATTATTTCAAGACGTTTTAATTACTGTAATCATAATAAAATTGCACACAATCATTTTCTAATTTACCTAATTCACGTCGTTAATGCTTTTTTTGAATTAGAATAAATAAAAAAAAATAAAATAATAATTTTGATCACGAAATAAAAAACTAAAGTTATCATCAGAAATTGTTGCAAATTGATGACACCGGTTTGAATATTTTGATTAGTGAATGTTAGAGTGCCAACTCCACGCACGTTTAAGAACAAAATATTTGATTAATTATTATAGTATAATGTGGTCGAGTATAGGTTAATACTACTTATCTATACTTTTATTATATATAATGTAACTCTACACTAAACGAATTTCCCTTTTTTTCTTCAAAAACATATATTATAGATTGACTTGGAATAATATAATCAAAGCTAGGCAAGTTGGTCATTACTTTCAACTAGCTCAAGTTAAGTTAACTAAGTTACCTAGTTATAGAAGTTAGTTTGTTGAAAATAGTTACTTCAGTTAGAAGTTTATTTTTTTTTCAAATGTAAATAATAAGTTATCTACCTTAAGTTATTGATGATGATTGAAAAATTAAATTAAACACATTCTTGATTAGATAATATTAATAACAGTTATTAGTTTATTAGAACATAAATAATAAAATTTATATATATATACACTATAATAGGATATAGATATATATTATATTATATAAAGTGCCATTTCAAAATTGTCATCAGATCCACGCTTTTCATCAAATAATTGGCCTCTTGCACTAAAAAGTCTCTCGAAATGATGAACACTACAGGGAATACTTGTTTTAAACTTGTGATATGATTGTCGTATTTCTTTTGAAAACTCTTTTAATAGTATACACAGGCCAAAATCAATGAAATGAAAATTAATTAGAAATAAAAAGTCAAGAAATATATTCATCAAAAAAAATTTAAAAAGTACCAAATACGCAAAAAGTAACTTTCTAACTAGCTAGTGTCCAGCTTTGAATATAATATATAGTATTATACAGAGTAACCAGTTAAACGAATCACTCGGTATACACTACGATACTACATTATATCCGTGGACGAATTAAAACCAGTACCATTATATTATGTGATTATTGTTATTATTATTATGACATGAATCTTGGCAAATCTACTGCGTGCGGAATACGTTCGCTCTCTTGTGTGCACGTAATATTAATATAATACGCTGACTGAAATGCGCATGCGTTCCTGTGTATATATCTATATCCGTATACAGTGCCAGTTGGTGCTCGAGCATAATAATATAATAGGTGTAATGAACGCCAAATGAGAAATTATATAGCACCCACTCTAATATAATTTTATGCATTTCGATAGCCCGTAAAAACACCGATAAAATGATTGAGATTTATAATAGGTATATATACGCTTATACCCACCTGTATATTATAGTATAGTATGTATATAATACCTACCTATATTAATAATACGAACCGGTAGAATCGTTTTTGGACGATCAGAAATCCGGGATTAAAAACGTATGACGGTTTTTGGAAACGCAGGAATTTATTCACCCGAAATACTTGTCAATATAATATATTATATATATATATACAATAGGTATATACAAAAAAAAAATGTAAAACGTAAAACCAGTTGAAATCAAACACAAATATCGACAAGCGATTTCACATTAAAATGTGTGTGTATAATATGCGTATTTATGCCCGTTTTTACCGTTAATGATGCTATATTACGGCATTGGCAGTAAAATAATTAATTAGTATATATAGGCGATATAATCATAATCATAATTGGCGAATTCGTTATTTTGATTTACGAAAACCCGCCCATCTTCATGATCGCGTACACATGCCTAGTACCCAATGTACGGTATAACGGTGGCTTGAACGTTTTTTACCCTAAACTCAATGGATAGGTTGATATTGGTATAATATGGTTAACCTAGCCTTCAACAATATTATCCAACCAAAGGACATACGCCCGCCTATTGATATTTTTGTGAATCGCGTATTTCAAATATACCTGCACCTTCGAGCCGTCACTGATGGTGATCAGTATCGATTAAAAATCAATCGAATATTTTTCTTCCTTCTTATTATAACCATTTTAATCGCGAGTTGGCGCACATTGAGTGGTACACTAAGAATCTACATCATCGTATTAAAATTTATTATTTGTCAATCTTTGTTCAACACTCGGTTGCTAAAATTAATTTTCAAAAAGTTGGTACCTACCTCATACGAATAGAATTAAATGTGTACCACACCTATATTAAAAATGTGCTAATCTGTTTAATATGATCATCGCGTCATATCGCGTACGATGTTGTCTGTGGTTTTGGTGATCTAGGCTACATACAACATAATCATTAATCATGCAGTTTGATGTTGGTCACTGCAGTTGTTTTACATGGAGTAATTACTGAAAAACGCAGTGACCACAAGTTGATCGAAACATATTTTCAGTTGTTGAATGAGATGATATCATTTGGTCGATAAGGACCAATCACGGAGTATCATAATATCGTTACACAAGGTTATACGCGTGACAAAGCTGAAGTGGAAAGGCATCTCTAAAAGCAAATCGCATACGACTAAGTCTTTGGATTGTAGCCATGATAATGTTATGCAAATCGTGAAACTTGTCATATTCCTTTTAACCTGAAAAATTAAACGAAACCAGAACAAAATAAGGTACCTTAAAGTCGATAAAACTATTGTTAGCTATAAATTAATTTTATTTTTTAGATGTTAACAATGAACTGGTTGTTCTACTATATTATCACGTATAGTATCTACAGTTCATTCTCAGATGCAAACAGGTGCAACACACCTGCACACCTGCACACATATCTCTTAGTGGAGAGAGGTGCGCAGGGATGATGATGAGATTTCTATGTACATAATAGAAAAATATATTTGGCAAATATCATTAGATTTATCAGTGAAATCTCTACAGAACGAACGAGTCGCTTATATTTTTTCATAGATAAAGCCATACAATAATATTATTGAATACACAAAAATAAAATCAAAACCCCAACCCAAATCATAATGATACAATTTGGCTAATCGTAACCGAAATCGGTAAACCGTATAAATAAATCATTATACGGTTACATGTTATACATTAAAATGTCTGTTAAAATAATAGATTTTGTGTCGCTAGGAGCTGAATAGTTGAACGACTCGTGACAAATGTTTTAGTAATATTATGTAGGTAGTCGATGCAAGTTTCTAGACTATCGAATTTATTCCCAACTATTATTCAATCCGGCGAAACATCCGGAGGAGGTATACTCAGCGGAGTCTTTAGATTTCGAGTTGATCGTCCGATTTCTAACTTTTCTGACTCAAAATTGCAATACTCGCACACTTCAGCTGTTTGCGAATAATTCGATTTTCATTATTCGTTGTCCGTTGTAGGTACCTATATAATGATAACAATAATATAATAATAAAATACACACTCACCTCGTAGATCTTTCGTACATAATAAATTTCGAACGGTGACGGCGGCGGCGGCGTCTGTGGTTTAATATTATGTTTGTCATTATTAAAATTCAGACCGCTAGAAACGTGCCGTTAGACGACTAGTCGTAATTCAGTCTCGGCAAAAATAATATCAATAAATAATAATAATTACGTTTTAAACTCGAAAACGAATTTTAACGTGTTTTTTATTTTATTTTTTAATCAAATCACATGATCGATGGCCCGCAACAAATTTCGTTTTTAACGGCCATTAATACACAAACAGACGTGCGCGCGCGCGTTAGTATACAACTACGAAACTTATATACTATAATAATTATAATATAGAGTGGTATAATATCGTGATAAATGCATCGGCGATGGAGGAGACACACTGTATATTAGTTGTTACTGCAGGTCTGTCTGTTATCGCCCCGCGGCGACAGAAGAATAATATTTTCTGACTGTGCAGACAATACTTGAGTTGTAAGTTTTCATATCCTGGTCAACTTGACCATAAGCACAAATTTGTGTACCTCATCTCTGACGTAGTTCACTCTCAATATGCGAAGAAAACGAGAAATATAGATTACGTTTAGGTATAGACGTGATATTCACCTAGAAATTTCCTCGAGGCCCATAATTTGGTTCGTGTGACGGCCAGCTAGAGCTTAATGAAAATGATCCTTATTTGGTACACATTTTATCGGATGTAATAAAATAATTTGATCTCTTTGGCCCATTTTTATTAATTTAATTACCTATCACGCAATCCTAGATTAAAAAATATAATTCTTTTAATATTTGATCGTTGTCATTTTTTATGATATAATTTTTCTTGTAATTTTCAACTTTTGATTCAAAACAAATGTAGGTACCCCATCGTATTGTAATACATCAACGGTATTTATACGACGGGTGGGGGCGTTAATAGACCAGCGCAGTGACACACTATTTATTGCAGTAAATGCAAGAGGAGTATAAAACAATAATAATAATTATAATAATTTACATATATATTGTAATACATTTCGGTGGAAACGATACGCTTATATTGCGGTGCAGTTAAGTAGTGTAAATAGACGCGAAGCGGTTTTCGCGAGGGACGGATTAACGTCGCCGTTTCGCCGTGCCTAACGAATGATTGACATAAATTATAATAATAATAATAATAATAATAGGTATATGATGTACACGCGCGCCTTTTGCGTTATTAGTAGTACGCGGTTAATGGCCGCGACCATAATATATTATTATTATTATTATTATTATTATTATTATACAGAGCGCACTTCTTACACGTTTTGACGTCGGTCCAAATTCGTAAACATATCCCAGTCCGATCGTCGCGATACCATTTTATAGGTACTGTCCTGTAATCCTATCCTAAATATAAACTATATAATTAACTGCGAGCAATATAGAATATAATAATGTTGTGTGTCTGTATATTTACATTTTTTTTTTTCAAAAATGGCACCACGGATTTCGTCGGTTGCAGACGTACGTGTCTATATATAACAGCAATTATTCTACGTCGGTCTCGTCTTCGGGCAAAAAAATCATTTGATTGTGATTGGTGCCGTGTGTGTATCTAACATGCCTATAAGTAAAGTGCATCGCTTTGACAATTATGCTGATCTATGGGCTGCATGTTACTTTCGTCCCAAAAAAAGATATATTTTACAGGTAGTAAATTTAACCGGTAACTTGCGTCCCGTTTTGGGCAAGCAAGTCGGCTATATTATTATCGATATTCACTACTAAAATCACTTAATTCGATATTATCGTGTCACTTAAATCTATATAAACTATACTACCTATAATATACTAAATTTCACTATTTGAATTGAATACATGCATTTTTTTATTATGCCAAAATTTAAAAAATAAGAATTGTAAAATTAAAATTAATAAAAAATTAAATTAAAATGTGTTTTTTATTAACTTATTGATATAAATATTATCGATATTTTCGGGACTTAATTAGGTTATAGAAAAAGGTATTACGGGACGCAAATAGGCTTTGACCCTATTTGAATCTTTTTTTGCGGGACGCAACTAACCTACTAATAATATTTTCGGACGCAAGTATAGTATGCTCCCGATCTTCTCTGAACACCACTTTTTTTTTTGGCTTTTAATTTTAAATCTAGCTCAACAATTACACAATAACACACTACTTATTTGTACTAGTCGTGATGTCCCCATTCGCGGTCGTATATTAATTATCGTAAATTTATTGATACAGTATAGTCATTCGATAATTCGAAAAACTCCATAAATCGAACTAAACGCTAAGTCCCCCGAGAAAACCTCTATAATTAGAAGAAAATACATGTATTCCGGTCCCCTCGATAATTCGAAATGTCTGTCGGTGGGACACACTCTATGATTTGAATCAATATCTTGCTATCAGTAATAAGTTCGACGACGGTTTGGGCCAAAAAGATAGATTAATTAATATGCTTAATATTATAATCATAAATAAATATCAATTAATAATTGCAAAATATAATAATATGTATTTATAATAAAGAAATGTAATATGTACATATACATACAATTTTCACCACTTTTTAATTTGAATTAATTTCTTTCCCTCGATTATTCGAACACTCAGTAAATCGAAAACCTCGATAAATCAAATTTTTAACTCAGTCCCTTGAATTTCGAATTATCGAGTGACTATACTGTATCAATAAATTTACGATAATTAATATACGACCGCGAATGGGGACATCACGACTAGCACAAATAAGTAGTGTGTTATTGTAATTGTTGAGCTAGATTTAAAATTAAAAGCCAAAAAAAAAAGTGGTGTTCAGAGAAGATCGGGAGCATACTACATGCGTCCGAAAATATTATTAGTAGGTTAGTTGCGTCCCGACTGTACATCGATATTACAACAGTGTTATGTTATAGAGAATTAGGAAAGTCAACGAAAATCCGTCGAAATGTTAATTATATTATTTGGTATTATGTAAGTTCGATATTAACATTATATTTTACAGTCGACCATTATCAAACACGTCATACTAGAAAGCACTAAGTTTAAAAGTTCCAAACAAATTCTCAGAAGCTCACCGACGAAACAACAGTCACATGGCGTGGTGAAATCGAAAAAGATTTTTTTCACTAATTTAAGCGTAGGGAAATATTACTGTAAAAAAAAGAATAACAATAATTTATTTCGCAAATTCCTTTGTTTGTCCTAACCTAATCTAGGCATTGTCGTGACAGTTACGATATGGTTATAATAAATAATTATTATGATAATTACAAAACAGTCGCATCAACAAAATAGAGATTACGACGAAATAACTCTTTTTTTTTTTTTTGACAATTGCAGACGACTTAAACGAAATCACCTGACCGATTATATTGGTCTGAAACATCAGATTTTATTAAAATCGTCGCAAATCAAATCCTATTATAATAGTAATTTATATAAGTACGCGATTCAAAAGATAAATATAATACAGTAAAATCCCCATCCATTATACACACCTTATATGAGCATATACATATTATAGAGAAGTATCGTATGATATTATTTTGATTTTAATTTTCTTTTTTTTAAACAAAAAAATAAATAATAGGCAAATATTTTATATCGTATATAGTCGGAAAATCTCGAACGATTGCTGCACTGTAATATAAATATTATTTTAATAGTATTGTATTATATTATTATTATGGTCGCTGCGCAGTCTCCAGCGGTCGAGACGAATACTACTAAAGACGGATGGCAGACGGAGGGCAGACGGAAGGCAGACGGTGGGCAGACTGAGGACGGTCAGGTATTATTCTGGAAATGATAATAATAATATATAATGTATTGTATAGTATAATATTGTATTTGGTTTTCGTCCCGACGACGTTATTTATTTCGTTTTTTTCAGATTCCGAAGACGAAAGCTGCCGGGCAACCGGTCGTAGTAAATCACGTGGCGGCGGCGGTCGACACAATTAATTGTTCGGCGTTATCATTATATTATTATTATTATTATTATTATTATTATTATTGCTTGTGTGAGTGAGCTACACACATACACACGTATATATTTTATCACCGTTCACGATCGAATCCCCGGAGAACTCCGATTCGAATCCGTCAAAAACAACGAAGGCGGCCGAAGCGGCGGCGGGTAGAATGGCTCTCGCACCGAAAGAATATAATTTATAGGTCCACTATACCGCGGTCGTGTGCGTGCGCGCGCACGCCCGCAAAGAGGGAGTGTACCTATATATTATCATCATCACCGCTGCACGGAGCGTGTACCTAACCCGTTACGAAGACGTACTATACGAGTGAGTCGGGGGGGGGGAGGGGTGAGGTGAGGGAGAGATGGGTAGGTAAGACGACAGCGACGACCGATAACTGACTCGAAGTGTATGGAAGACGAAGACGTTCGAGCTAGGTCCGCGACGACGACCGCGGAGGAAGAAGACCGACAAAAATTTATGTACGTTTTAATAATAATATTATTATTATATTATGTTATTATATAATACGTGTGTGTGTGTGTGTTGTGCTGTCGAGGTTGGGTCGCCGCACGGAATTCCAAAAGTCTGATAAATCATCAACGGATGTGACACGACCCGGTGGCGGCGGTCTTTACACACACACATTATTTTATTATTACTGCTTATGATATATATTATTTATATATAAATGTGTGTGTGTGTGTGTGTGTGTAATGTACGAGTTGGGTATCGTCCCAGCGCTGACGGTTTCCAATTAACTGGAAGCACCTGAAACGTACGACTCGGCGGCGGCTCGTCAACTGTATTATTATATTATTAAACACATTATTTGGTCGCCAGTGTGTGTGTGTGTGTGTTTTTTTTCTACGCTCTCTGAATATACGAATATTTCGTGAGATCATCTGTTACGATAGTATAATAATAATATTAAGCATAACGCATGTAAAACATCGTCTTGGTCTCCGCTCGCAATCGTGTTACATATATTATAATAATAATATATTATTACGATATTATATTTAGACTTGACGCGATGACGACTCGCGTCTAAATGTCGAGACGTAAATTAATATATTATGTTTTATAATATTATAATTACGATGGTTGAATTCTACAACGTTATCGCATGTAAAATATACGATAATATAATATTATGTTGTATGTTTATTTATTCCTCTCCTTCGTCAAATATAATGTTTTGAGGGTAAAACAAAACTGTCAGCGTAAAGCGAGCCAATAATAATCGGGTAAATAATATGGTACGCGATTTGATATGACTGCGATTTTCAGTGGCTAAGACATTTGTATATAACGATATCAATCCGAGCCTGTGATATGCAATAACCTATGACCTATGTTATTATTATTTCAACCATATGGTTATAACTTATAATAAAGCTACGCGTGATATTGCGCATTTGTACGTTTTTACTAAGACCGCTCGAGCCCAAACGAATCGCCAACGGTATATATAGGCGCAATTAGGGGGTGGTTGAGAGTGCTAGAACACCCCCAAAGCTCTATTTCAGCATCATCCCCTAGCCACTGTTTAAAAAAAAAAAAACCAAAAATATTCTGAAAAAAGAGCGATTTCTTTATTTAATGCAATATTTTTTTTTACGTTTTACTAAAAAATAAATAAAACAATTAAAAAAAAAAGAGTCTTAACTAACTCGAAAAAATTATTTCGAATCGCAATTACGGTTTCAATAAGTTTTATAGCGAGCAACGGAGATTTTCAAGAAGCAATAACGAATAATTAGTAATTACAAACTGGTTGAAAACAAAACGTATTATATAATATGTTACGGCCATAATAGCTTATTATACTGACTTGTTAATTTTAAATTCTAAGAGAAATGTGTTGTACAATGAATAATATAAAAATAAAATCAGTGTTGGACGAGTACCCTATACATATATAGAGCACAAACAACATATAATTATTAAATCTTAGTTCTGAAAAGTTTTATTTTTATGTTCAAGCGACTAATTCGTAAACATCATAGTTTATTAAACATAATGTATAATTCACTATCCATAATACTTAGACAGATATGCCGAATAGTTGATGTCATAATATACTGCATCGGAAAGCATAAGTATAATATATTAATATACATAATAAATATTGACACTAATTAGTATCGGCAAACTTTATTGCTACAAATTAACCCGTACTCGGTTTTATCTGTGTCGATTAATTATTTAGTTCCTTGTATTATTATTATTATACGAAGTCAAACGAAACGCACTCTAACGAAGTTCATATTATAATTAAATTTTCGCGAAAATTATAATGTATTATTATAAAGGTAATAAATATAAAATATATAATTGTTAGTTATAACTTATAAGTAAGTGAAAACCAATAAAATCAATTGATAATATTTGCTAAAACACTTGTCTCCACCACTAATAACTAATAAGTAGTTCCTTAAGTACTTTATTATAATTTATAATTATTATTGTGCACACCAACGAATCGTCATCAGAAATTGAAATAGCTGCACATATTATAAACTACGATCGTCGAGAGAATACCCAAAATAATACAGTCGAAATAAAGGCGCGTATAAGATGATAAGAATTGTTTTTAGCAGTCCCAAGTCGTCGAATCCTCACCAATATCGTAGTTATGTTACATAATTCGTACTCGCGGTAAGTATACGTCTTACATAATATGTATAGTCGAGTATAGATACGGATAGGAAAACCGAATATGTAACAGGATAGGTTTCATTTTCGGGATTGATAACACTTAAGCTTAAATTCTCAAACTAACAATTGTTCAAACACTTAATACCTACCACAATTTTATTTATGCATGATTAATAAACTGCAGTTTACTGAGTATAAATGAAATAACGATTTGTCACCAACTGACCAGTTCGTCTTTATTTGTTTTATTCAAAAACCATTAAATAAAAGGATATGAAATGGATATTTCTTGATACGATATTTTGGATTTTCTAATCTACACAAAAAACTCGTAAAATTAACTAATACACTGTGCACTATATATTAATAAAATTACACGAAAATGCCAAAAAATTTCAGTTAAATATAAAAGTGTCACCTTCAAGTGTATCTGTTCTATTTATGAAACAAATATGTGCAGAGACTCAATAAAATAATACACTTCGCGTTGAAATCCGAGATTTAATTATAATATGATAACTATCAAACTGTGGAGATTTTTTTATTCAAATCCGCGTGTTAAAAAACGTTGAATTGATTAAAACAATATATTATACTTCGTACTAAAGTTATAATGTTGTGCAACGAACACACACTAATCTTAGGCGTCTGACGTATTTAATTAATTCGATTATGTACAGGAGAATAGAGGTACCTAAACCGTGAAATTTATTACAGTTAAACAGTAAAATCAACATAGTTTCAATTAAATTGGTATGTTTATGATTTTAACTAAAACTTACTTTACACTACGCGTTGTTCAATTACAGTAGTTATTATTCATACTTCGTAGACGTACCTATAACTTTTTCCGATGAAACGTTCAACTTTATTATTTCACATCGTGAGCGAAGAAAAAAACACAATATTTCTTCGTGACCTTTATAGCCGATAAAGTATAGGCACATCAAAACTTCAATCAAACGTCCAGACACGATTATTTTGTATTTTATGTAAAGTTCACGTATCACGCCATAACGTATTCTACGTATATGCTGTTGAACATAATATTATAGTAGCAAACATCATGATTTTGATCATATTTGTTGCAAATTATATAAAAAAAAAAAAAAATTGTTAAGAAGTGTTTCATCAGGCTGTTTATCAGATTGTTAAGATAATACTTTAGTTTCTATATTATTGTGATGAGAGCCAAACAATAATATTATAAACACGTTATAGTATTGTGCGTATTTTGCTGAATCAGATGGATTAATGTTTTTAATTCGTGAATCTATACAACATAAAATTCCTTGTTTTATCTAACATAAAAGTAGTTATTTTTTTGTTGATAATTTTTTTGTTCTTAAATTTGGTTTTCTTGTTTTAAATTTTATTCCGTAAATATTACTTAAGATTATCGTAACTAATAATTATTTTTTTCATTTTATTTTTTGTCGACCTATATTATTATAACATAATAATATTGGCTAACAAACCTAACTAAAACCTGAACTCAAATAATTTATAATTCGTATACTTAAATTTTAAATAACTTTTCGGAGAGATTTTGAAGCATTTCCCTACATGTCTCATTTAACTTTTTGATATTTAAACATATTAAACCCATTTAATTGTGAAACATTGATTTAGTATAGCTATATCCAATGATAGTATAAAGACAATTCGACAATTAGACAAATAGCTTAATTAGAGATTCGTCTGAGGATTTTCGTAGTTTTAAAAAATTATTTCAATCGGTTTCTAGGAAGGCTGAAATCAAAATAAATGCACACGATCTGCAATTTTGTACACCTCACAACAATATGGGCTGTAACGTATTAAATTGTGGAGGGGGGTGAATGGGATTTAAACATCCACAATTTGAAAAAAAATGTTTCTAATTTAAATAATTAAGCCTCGGTGTCTATGGCCTTTGGCATACAAGGAGTTACGGGTTAACAATTTTTAAGGATACAGTATTTACATATTTTATAAACAAGAACAAATTATAAACTATTTATTTAATAAGATTGGTTTTAATAAAAAGGTCATCATGTGACTCATGGTATCTGGACGGAAAGCTTCCGGCATGATATTTGATACCCCGAAAATGTTATGTTTATATATAACAATGCATTTATATTTTATTTAAATGATAAATATAGTTCATTCGTTTAAAAATGTATCAATTTAAATTTTACAATATTTATCGTTATCAAACCTAACAATGCATAGTATATCAGATGACCAAATTATGATATCTATTGACTATTATGCACTAAAATTATGATTGTATATATTTTTATATTTGATAAGAGAAACATAGAGCCCCAATGCCCCATTGTTATGTATTGTTATGCATAACCGTTCAAGATTTCTAAATTCACGCCCAGATATGTGTAGGCTAATAATGTTTTCGAAAATCATCATAAACGAAGATGAGAAAACTATTTATGACCTCTTTAATACCTGCCTTGAAAAACCAAGATTACATGTTTATCATAAAATATAATTTTTAGGTATTTGCAGGTACCTACGGAGCTGGTTTCGTTGATTCGAATAATTTATTAAAATTTAATTGCGTCTTGTGTTATACAAACACAATATAACATAGTTTGGGTGTTTTCAGTTTTATGTAAAATTATGTTTAATAGCACTGTCACTAAATATATATTATATATAACACAAAAAATTATACACACTCACGCGTATATAGCGATGGTCATTTGAATGTTACAAATAACACTCTGAACGGTGCTCAATGCGTGTATGTATGTGTGTGTGTGTGCAAGCGTTCACTTGTGATATACTTCCGGTTACTATGTACTCGCGGAATAACCACATTTATCACTCTCGTGTTTCTATGATAATAATAAACGCAACGACATGGTTAATTACGTGCCGCCCGTGCCGGTACCACACACGCACACCCACACACACACTCACTGGCTCGAATCTATATAATAAATAGGAGTTCATGTATGCAATAATATTAAAATAAAATAATAATAAAATGTTGTGATAAAAACACAATATTGTGTGGTATAAAATAATCGGTATACAAAACGGTTTATATTTGACGAATCGGTATATAATATTAATTAAGATTATTAATATTAGAATAAGTTTGACTGTTTGATTGATATTTACAAACAGCAACAAAATATTATTATAGTTTATGTGCACGTCCTAAGCTGAGCCGTAGATGGATGACGGAAAAACGAACTGACAACGCACAACGCTTAAAAAATATACGCAATACCCAATAACTATAATAATACAAATAGAACAGTTGTATACACGACAATATTATACACAGTATTGACGGTATGTCAATATGATTACAGTTTGCTGAACGTGAATACCAGCCAACAGTCATTATTTTGAATAATTTTTGACATATTTTCCGAATGAGAAATGTTAAAAACAGAAATATCTACATGACAGCATTCATTCACTAGAGTAATAGTGTTTTAAAAAAAAATCGATAAAAATTCTAATCAGCGAAACGCATCATAGAATGCATTTAAAATTTTTAATTTATTTGAAAATTCTGATTTAGACACATTTGAAAAATGTCACGAGCACTTTTTAAATAATAATGGTATCTGAGTTAAGAGAATTAATCATTCGGTAGCGATAGGTACGTGTCTTCTTTTCGATACATTCATAGGCGAAACTAGACAATTGTATTAGAACATGCCAAATGGTAAAATATGAAAAAAAAAAATTCTAATTACAATGAAATAGGTTTTTTATTTAAAATGTATTTCCAGCAGTCAGTAAACCAGTCCAGACCATGGCATAAATCGTAGTTTCGTCTATGGATATATATACCTGTTACCATAATATACCAAGGCACATACCATTATATTATAATATTTAATGACGTTTTGCACTTGATAATAAGATTATAATATACGCGCTCGATCGCCGCACCGTACAGCCACGATGATTAGCGGCCGCGCTACATAATATACGAACGTTGAAAATTGATTTCGAAAACCGCTTAGGACGTTGGACTTTTTGATTTATTACCGCGGCGCACTATTCCGCAAGGTGCTTATTTATATATCATAGTACATATATTATATTAAATACCAACAGTGTAAGATCTGCGAGCTATATATCATATATTATATAGTAGGTATATATACGGCTGTTGCGCTGATCGTGGGACGTGGTCGGTTTATATTATGTTATATGATTTCGCGTTTTAATAGGTATATAGACGTCGCGGTATGGGCTAATGTGTGATATATATATTAAGGTAGGTAGGTATACCTATATACTTGATAATATATTATATTATTATCTTATTAACGGATCGATTTTTTCTATACAATACAGTCATAATCGGACGTAGACGACTTAAGACGCATATAGTTTGTCGTTTTTGTGATTAAAAAAAAATAAAAAATAAATAGGTGTGTATAATGCGTATTACAGCTGGTTATTATGTGCGTGCGATTCAGCGTTGATATTATATGTAGCCGGTTACCATGGACGTCCGCCGCGGGCCTATTTCTAGGAGCAGGGGGACAAAGCTATAATAATTAGAAAAATAAACGATGGTTTTTAAAAAAGCTCTTAACACTAATGTACGTATTAATATCATATAACATAACCTATATAGGTCAGAAATGCACATATATAGGTATATAATATACATTATTATAGTTATTAATGTTTTTATATTATGTTGATATATATTGTCGTATAGGTGCAGGTATATTGCTGACTGCAGTTGTTGTCAGTAAAACATTACTTATTAATACATACGTAAAATAGTCGTGGAAGCAGTTGATTACTATAATATTTTTGTAAATCCAACAAAGCTCATCTTCTCCGTTTCGAGATAGAACAATCACTTTTTGCGCATCATTGAGACAGATTTCTTCGCATGTTTGGCGCTTCGAGAACCACGCGAGATCACACGTCAACATCGAGAAGTTGATGGGAGATGCGCAGTACTGACGTAAATTGGTCGTCCGATGACTGGTATTTCTTTTTCGAGAGAGAGAGAAAGAGAGTAAGATGAGCCGAGATGACAGTTATGTTTTTATTTTATAATGTCGCCGTATGGGCGTATACCCGAAAGCACAGACCGTCCGTCGAGTGATTCGGTGTAAAAAACGTAAAAAACGTATAGATCGGGAGATTGCACGAGGAAAGCGACCGTCGTAGTACGGGCTTAGTGTTCCGATTTAGTGGTTTTGTGTGTTTGTGTTACACCTGGATAAAAATTGTTTCACATCTGTAAAATAATTAGAGTTTGAATATTACTTCAAGTCTTGCCTTTTTGATTAGGAACTCAGTGCTAGTACGTATACCAACTACAGTTAATGAAGTTTGTTTAAACCGTGGAATGGCAATACGGCATAGTATGAAGTCCTGCAGATAATCATTCCAATTTCGTAAGAGCGGACATAAAATCAACAAACGCACACCGTCGTACCACCACAGAGCTGTCAGCGCTAATTTGTTGTTTTCTATCCCATCCACCCTTGAGGCGACCCACACTGGTTACGATAATATCGCGTGTTTGCAGGTCACAGAACCACAAACCGATTCGAATTATATTATAATGATGAGCGTTATTATTGTCATCTCGATCGACGTAAAACTATATATATATATAATATTCGAATACGATGACGACGAATGCCTGGGACGGATTCGGCAAATCGTTTTCCCGAAACAAATCGTTCCGCTAAGTCGGAGTGATATATTATTATAGTATAGTTGTATATCTATATATATATACATATAGAGTTATTTTAATATGTTTCGTGTCGGAGGAAAAGTTATGTATACAATATAATAAATGATACGAAAATCGACGAGATCGATCGCGTGTGAGCGCACACGTCCCCGGCGACGTATTAAAAACAAACGGGCGTTCGAAAAGAAAAATCAGTCATTATAATAATACAATATTATTGTTTTAGTAAGGTCGCGGGGGTGGGAGGGGGGTCGCTCTTTAGGTGACTGTGGAGGGTGAAAGGGCGATGGCACGCGGGTCGGAAAATTCATTTTCGTAAACGACGACAAATGCTCGTTATACACGTCGCGTGTATGCGCGTCGTATTGTGTTTCAATCGAACTTTGAGAAAAGTTCAATTTGTATACGTTTCGCGGAGCGCGCGTCACATATTATTATAGTAATATATACATCACGGAGGGGAGGAGGGGTGTGGTGGTTGGCGCGGCGGAAGGGTGACGGAGACGCGTCGCGGAAATAAAAACGAAGACCGAGACGACTGCGACGTGCGTGCGTACATATATACGTAATATATTTATTATATAGGTACCTACATAATATAATGACGAATTCTTTTCCGTACGTCTCTCATTGTACTACGACGCGTATTATTGTATATTGTTATTATTATCCGCGGGTACCTATAATATATTATACAAAAGCGTATAGTGGCGCCGGCGTTTAATGGTTTTCCATTTTTCACAGCGCCGTGAAAACGCGGTCGCCGTTTGAGGGTCGAGATGGGATGGGTGGGCGGGGGCGAGCGGGTAATCCACGGGACCCGCGAGTTCCTCTTCCATATAATATATCGAACCCGACGAACGGATGATTATACTGACGTACCGCCGTCAGACACGGGTGCAATAATATAACGCGACGACAAGGCGGCTGCCAAAAGTCGTAAGACATCGTTTTTTTTTTTTCTTTACAGCGGGCCCGGGGTAACTGTTTTTTTCTCGCATCGCGGGTTTTCGCCGTCCCCGCGCGTCCCGCACACACTATATAATGTAATGTGCGCGTTTTCGATGACAAAGACGAATATTATAATAATATATTATTATATATAGGGACTGCGACGCTGCTGCGTCTTGACAAATTATTAAGCCGCCGCCGTCGGATACCTGTCGATATATTATAATGTGCGAGGACGAGCGCTGCAGATGACGACGAGAGTCGTTCGCGTAATCTTCGCGGCTTATATTTTATGGATAGATATAGTGAACGAGAGTTGGGTATAGAGTGAGAGGGTTAGAGAGGTAGAGAGAGTGATGACGAGAAAGCTTTGCCACTCATTTCAGTCCATAAGGGTGGAGGGTGCGAAAGATGAGAGACTGCAGGGCACAGTGTCCCGGAATTATATATACGTGGATATTCGTATTGTTATCGTTATATATTATTATTATTTTCCCGTCGTCTTGTACGCGGTGCTTATTGTTATATTATTCGCTTGTCTTTTTTTGTCATCGTTTTTTTTATTTTTATTTTTCTTACAAATTTGTCGACGTCCTAACTCCTTACCTTTATTATTAAATATTGTACTCACACTTGAGTCGCCGAAGTGCATTGCCATTACGCTCATGACGACCGCAATTGCACGCGTAACGGAATCACACAACATCGCATACGCGTATATTACGTGTTTATGTTAAAATTTCTGAAATGACAAGCACATAATAAATTATTATGAGCTTAAAAAAAGGTTGCTTACCGCCTATACCAGAGAGGAGCACCTAGCTCACTATCGAGTCTGTTAAGATGTTGACACTGCAGTTGACCCTGTAACGATTGACTGACATTTTTTACTGATGTACAACAGATGGTGGTAGATGTGGTCAGAGAATTTGAAACACTTTTTCCGACCGTGATATATGTATATATATATATATACATATAGTTAAATATGGCTGCAGATATCCGAAAAATTCTCATCATCTTCGCCCAACTCTGTACATTGCGCAGCTATAAAATATAGACAACATATTTTTATTTTTTTTTAAGAAATAACCCTCGGCAACTTGGCCATTGGTATAAGATAGTTTTTTTTTTTTTTTTTTTTTTTTGAAAGGTTTACATAATAATAATAGACAAGGTTTAATAACAATAAATGCCTAAATTATAAGAGTATAATAATAATAACAATAAGGTTGGCTGTTTTTTTTTTTAATGATTAAATAAGTTTGTCCAGTCCTGTCTCCTGAAGAAAAACGAATATGTCTAGTGATTGCAGATCAGGTCTCAGTATATCGTATTAATCGCTGGGTTGATTATTGTGATTTCTTGCATCGAGGTATGCAAGACATTCCGTGAGAATGTGTTTAATTGTATGTTCGACCCCGCACGTCATACACGATAGACAACATCATATTTACATTATGTTTGACATCGTTGTTTTTCATCGTTTAAACGATTATTCGTTGTAAAAAAAATCATAAGAATAAGAATATTCTAATAATAATCATATAATAATATACTTGTTTTTTCAAATTCATGTGACGTATAGAATCAAATGTTTTCAAGCGATGTTCCATGAATGAAAACAAGAAACATCAGATATGTACCTAAAAAAGTAAAAATCAAGATGCAATTTACAACATTCGGGCTCCCTAACTTATAAAGCTATATATAATATTGTTCGTATGTAGTTATACACTAAGTAAGTGAGCATGTTGCATCTACAATGGTTTTATTTACATATGATGGGTGTTGGGTGACCATTTTAACCATTTATTTGTTCATTTTTGGTAAATCTCTTTTAAACCGCTCATCATGAATGACAATCGCGCGATGCGTTGAGATATTATTTAACGTCAGTCGTGTGCATGTTTCTGTGTTTCTAACTCGTTCGCCGGAAAGTTCAGTCAGCGAAATAAAAGAAATCTACCAAGGAAAAATGGTATCGGCGACTTTAAAGGCGTTTTCCCGGAGGACAATCACGAGGAGTTTGTGCACATGTTGCAGGAATCGAATATTTTAGTAATCACGTGTTGAGGTATTTTTCGTTTTTAGACAAAGTTCGCGCGTATACATTTTAATATGGCTATTATTATTTATTCCCAAAATTATTATAATATATCCAAAAATCGTTAATCGGGACCCGTATATATATATATAGGTTACACAAAATACGCATTCAAGACAAGACGTATATTACCAGAATTTATATAGGTACCTCTTAGTGGCCAAATCGTCGGCACGTTGTCAGTCGGACCTTTCGACCACGACTCGCAACACCTGCACCGAATCGAAAACGTAACGCAATAAAAACAATAACGTTATATTTTATAAATTCCCACGCGCGTGCTGTACGATTTAATAATAATGAAAAAAAAAAACAGTCTCCACCACGCGATATCCGTATAACACGCTCGTGCTTCGTCAATAACATTATGTATATATAAGACAACGTAACCCATTTATAAGACATAATATACAATCGAGCGGTATAGTGTTAAACACAAACCGATAAAGGCGTCAATTTATTATTATTATTATAGTATCGTAACCTACGCACGCCTATAAATACAAATCATAATTGTTTTTACAATATACTGATATTATATTATAATATCATATATTATTGTTATTATTATATGAAACGTCCACCTCTGTTCGCAAATAATAAAAATATTAATTGTTTGTCTAACGCGATATTATACATATATTATAGTACTACCGCCGTTTTATGAAAACAACAACCAAATAAACTATAGAAAATAAAATGAGGATTTTTAATTTTTAACCGATTTCGTATCAGTTTGTCACCAAAATAATAATGTATACAATAGTATTATACGGTATAATTTGTACTCCAGCAAGCGGCTACACTGGTCAACGTTCGTTTTTAAAGAGAAAAACAAGTTGACGACAAAAAAAAATAACTTGATTAAAAACAATGTAAGTGAATAAGATTAAATTTATAAGATTATGAACTTAATTCGAGATGGTCCCAATAAGCTTACACCGGCATTTTGTGCTAATTGCGAACATTTTTGCGACCACCAAAAGAAACGTCGTAGGTACTCTAACCGATTTATGCGCGATTCACTGTATGGGTACAGAGTTTTCGAAAACTGGTTACAAATTTACGTTAATATGACAGCGACTCGAAGTCTCCACACTAAAGTATGCATTCTCTACGCGGGTGTGCAACACTATATTAATATGTACGATTGATGCAAAGCTATTAGAAAATGTCTGCAGAAAGTTGATTCTCTGTCAGTGATTTTGATTCGTTTTCGTTACTAATTTCATCTGAAACAGAATTTAAAAAAAAAATCAATATGTTGATAAACTGATTACGTTTTATGGTCCAAAATTTATAATTTTGTGTGGCTAAAATAGTATAAGATATACCTTATATATTATACGGGCGCTCAATTAGAAATTCTGCCAAAATAAGCGTCCGAACTAGGCCCCCGGACACGGCGCCATATGCACAAAAATAAAAGTTCCTTAGCCCTTGGATGTAGCCAATTGCGTTCAAGTCACACCGTTCAGAGTTCCTATGATTAATTGTAATTATGATAATAATGCTAATGTTGTATTCACGAAACCGCTATACACGACTATAAATACGTCGGACGTTAATTGTTTTGACTTAAGAGCGGTAGGTACTCTGCGAGCGATTCGAAACACGAGATAATAATAATAATATATTGGTTTGTGTTCAAAAACCACCAGACTTTTAAGGAGTTGTTTGTTTACGACCATAATAATTATTGCGGAAAAAGTGGAATTAAATGTTAATGATATTTTACGTGTAAAAAAAAAAATCCACGGTAGGTAAACGTTTTAAGTGTATACGATTAGTGCGATTTCGTTGCAAAAGTGTTTTAATTTATATTGATATGTTTATTGTCGCTCGAAAACTCGTAACACGTGTGTGTGTGTGTGTGTGTGAGTGGGTTAAAACGACTCATTTACATTCGTCTCGCAATGATCTCGACACAAATTTAAATAATCTTCTCCGAAAATATTGGCGGACATGTGGAAAATAACGTTCTCTCCTGATCCGTGGGCACTGTCGCTGTTTGCAGTGTATTCGATTGACGACGAATTATTACCTACGAGAACCATCGGAATCCGCTGGTATTTCTCCGTGACGACCGCCGTGCATGGTTCGCGATACACCAGAATCGTAAATATTTGTCTGAAGATTTTTCTGGAAAGGCGAGTAGAGGATTTTGCCGGTCTGACGACGCTACACCATCGGACCACGCGATCGTCATGTTATTATATTACAATAATTCCTTTGTGATGGAACTCGGGTGACTCAATGACATTTCAAATACTGATTTTGCGCTTGCAAATGCTTGGTGATGACTTACAAAAGAATGACTAGATATGAATTTGGTGGGATAATGTCGGGCGGTTAACTTCACGGACATAACGTCGTCCTACCTTTTCGCTTATGATGTGCAAGCGCGGACAATGCGAACGGTCCGATACGAAATCGCAATAATAACATAGTCATCGTTATATTATTATTACTGGACGCGCATAAATAATTATGTTTATTTTTCACTATTTATTATCTTTTAATATTATAATATAATATAAATTATCCGTTTGCGTGGTGGACGGATGACTCCGCGGGAGCAGCTGCAGCAGGTACATACGGCTATTATTATCATTATAATAATATTATCATCACGACTATATCGATATTAGTCGTGATAATTTACAATAATAATAATAACCACATGGGCCGATAGTTCACGACGGACATACCGCGGTTCGGTCGCACACAATAATATAATGCGAGCTAACAGCTTCCTATACGGCTGTTGCCACTGCTCCTGCTTTATTATATTGTAAGTAAACAGTATACGGTATACTATATGGTGGTAGTATAGGTATACTGTATACCTATACTACTACCATTACTATATACTATTACTATTATACGACGACTACGACGACTTCGACAACTATATATACATATATATTGTAATGGTATATATAGGTAACATATGTATACCGCAGTTACCGTCGACGGTAGCAAAAATGTTCGCGTATAATATACGTTATATATAAAATTATTGTCGTCGTCGTCGTCGTCGGGTGTGACGGTCGATAATATAATATTATTATAATAATATATAAAACGCGTCGCACGAACACAATGCACACACGACGACGAATGCCATCGGTGTACGCGTAGTGGTTATAGATATATAGGCAAGAGTATCTGTGTGTATATACATATGGGCAAATATAAAATGTAGAACATGGCAGTGACGTTTGAAAAGGGGTTAAAGGTCACGCGCGGGCTGCAAGACGAAGACGATCGCCGACGACTGCCGAGCGTTACGGCGCGACTATTATATATTATACACACACACACACACACACACGGTGAGTCCTATAAAACACTTGGAGTAAGCGCACGTGTGCGTGTAAACGTGTATGTGTGAGCCGGTTGCATTGTTACGGTTAATGCGGTTGGTTCTCATTACGGGACACAATGGCTGCTGGACATAGCGCGAAGCTACCTGTTGGCTGTAAGCGCGCGAGTACACACACACTCACGCACACACACATGCACATGCACGCACACGTTGAGGTACACGCGTATCAGATATAAAATTGTGTATACACACATATACAAGTACTGTCGTGACTAACAAATCAAAAACAGTTTTTTTATTCTTTTTTCCATACCATATTATTTACCTTTCTCCCGTCATTGTTTATATCATATTATATACGTTCTGTTCCATATTCATTATAATACGGCTTTTCCTCGTGGTCAGATGACCGCCATATTGGTATCGGAAAAACTAAAAACGGTTAGGTTTTCCGAATGATATACATAATATAGTGATATACTAATATACTGTATACATATTATACGTATTGCGGGTGCACTGCTGGAGTAGATTTTATTCGCGAGAGTCTTTTGGTTGGTCACGTCAGTTATTATTATACTGATGATTGCGGTCTCATATTGTACAATAATTGAAATATTTTGTTATTATGTTTTGTTGTTCGAATGGCATCTTTACCGCCATCGATCCGTCGAAACAGAAGTGGTTTGACTAGGATCAGAGAATCGAGTCTGCGCAGAGACTTCCATACACCGGAGTCTTGTCAATATAGGTGCATTGGTGTAATAATTGCAGTTGCAAGTTTGTGAAGTTTTTTTTTTTATTGAAATTATGTGGTTTTACAATTTATTTCAACATTTACATATATTATGTTTACAATTAAATTTATGAATTATTATTTCTTAACAATTACAATTATAGAAACAAAAATGTATATCATATAATATAATATATCGACATAGTTTGAAATAAAAGTATTACATCATTTTAAGGAGAAGATATAGGAAGAGAAGATGGGAATAGATGATTGACAACTGTAGTTAATAAAAGTAATAAAGGGTTGATTGTGGCTTTAAAGTCCTCGAGAAATTTGGAGATCAAACTTTCAGGCGTAACTATTGGGGGTGAAGTGTTGGTAGTAATAACATTGGCGTATATGAACGTTTTTGTTTCTGGGTATGTGAAGTATTAAAAATAAAAAAAATAATCTACCGCAGAAAGTTTACTCCGGGCGGCGTCTAACTACAGTTTAGATTACGCGACGGGCTGCACGTATGATATTATTAGAACATTATTATCAGTAAAACTACATCCTACCACTTACCATATTATACTATTTAGCAGGTATACTTGCATAGTTGAAAAATAAAGGTTGTTGCATTTATAGGCTCGGATAGTCATCATCTGCAGACATCGATTTTGCTCAACCTTAAAACCAATGCAAATCCACTGTGCACATAGGTGCTTGATTGAAGTCCGGCCCTCTACTGCGACGTATTTGCTTTCTATCATCAAATATTTGATGGACTTAATGGGCTTATATTGCGATGACTTTGTATATTTCACATGATGGTATAGTATGGTGTATTATAGTAATGTAATATATAATTATTCGAAACGGTATATGAGCGCAGTTCACGTGGTTACCACATTTTATACATTTTTCATCTGTAGCAGTGGCACATTGAAATATAGTATGTCATGCAAGTTTTTATTTACGGAGTGATAAATAAATCACACGTGATGGCCGATGGGCAATGTGCAACAAGCAGGGAATATTTTTTATAAGTAGCCGATATGGGTGTACCTACGTATAGTATAAAAAATTAATATTTATATAAGCTTGTGAAATTCTCACAGATTCCATGTGTCGCACTGATGGTAATGTATTCAAATACACACCTATAGCGATGTTACTGTTGTCAAAATAGCTATAATCGTAAAATTATATTTAATTACTCCTACTGTCAGCCATAAGTGAATTTTTTGTCTTTAAGCAGATCATCTACGTAGTTTGCTGCTCATCGGAAATTCAGGGCTGGTAAAGTACCGACAATTTTTCATGTTGTTGATTGATTTTTTGCTTTTTTCCTTCAATCATACATAAAATAGGAACTGAAGGTAGTAAACTAAATGGGCATTATTTTTCATTTCATAAAACTGTGACTGAATTTTTTGTTTTTTTTTGTGTTTCCCATAACTGTTTATTATTTTACACACAAATACTTAACAAAAATTTTTCTTGAAGAAAAATAATAACCAATTAGATGTATTACAACATTAAACTTTAATATTAAAATAATAATAGTTTTTAAATGGGTTTAAACACTTTAACTGAAAATAACCACTTGTAAAAATGTATCTAGCTAATAGATTATGTATGTATTTACTATAGAGAAAAAATAACTAGTTGAACAATGACAAGTTTTGTTTTCTTCAATCCAAAAAATCAAACAAAATGTTTGAAATGTCTGATAAAGACTAATTTAAGTTTTTAGTTTTTTTTTTCATAGTTATTATTTGTCAATAGAAATCTATAAGGTGTGGTCGAAATCCTAAAATAATGACAACTAGCTGCAATGAAACACGTAGCTATATACGATATAAGCCATCTGATATTCTCAACCAATAAAAATACCAAAGAGCCTATATAATTATTAAACAATATTCACGTGCACATTACAATAATGATACTATTATATGCAAATGTAACTGCCATTGCATTATATAAGTGCCAAAATCGCGATAATCTTTGCCGGCGTTAGATAGTCACTAGATTACACGAACAACATATTGTAATCATAATAATTTATAATTTTGATAGTAATATTATAACAACGTAAGTGATATTTTTACGTTTCATCACATTGTTTATCCGTTAAAACATAATTCGGCCACTCAAATAAGCCGTACACAAAAGCTTCGGTTTGTTTTTGACGTTAAAGTTAACAAGCCACGGTGTACTAATCATTTAATTGACTGAACATGAAATCCATAATGCACCGGCAATGAATGGACAGATTGTTATACAATATTTTTAATGCACTCGAGAGAACTCGACGCAATAATAACATGATGACGGCAGTAGTAAATGTTGTAGTTGTGCGTGGACGTATCGCATTGGTGGCGGTCTTGCGGAGACGGAAAAAAAAAATAAGCACCAGCGATCAAAGTGTGACAAACGTAGTGGAATGCGTTTTACTCCCCTTAGAATCGGCCGACAAAAACGAGTCGGTTAAAAGTCAACAGCCGTAGATATTATAAAGGTGTAGGTATACTCTATAGAAATCACCAACCTAACTATAGAAGTGCAAGTAAAATTATTGAGTGTATGGCAATAATTATTACTATCTGGTCGGTCGAACGAATTCTGCAGCACCAACATTATTATATTCAGCGTCTCGGTATATGTCGCGGTTATCGTTAAGGGCGATTTTTTAAGCATAATTTTGTGTTCAAACTGAACAAAAAAAAAATTTTATTTTAAAATTGCGCGCAAATCAAAATTGTAATTTATAAATTTGTCAAGCGTAGTTATTAGATTATGTTTTCGTATACTTAAATAGTTATAGATTCAAAATTCCAGTACGTTTTCAGAAAAATCATCTGCATTGTGTGATATTATGCTAAATGAGCATAAAATTGTTTCATGGCGTAACGGTTTAAAAAATTAAACTTTTAAAGTGCATATTGTTGAATATCTTCATACATTTATCCATTTTATTTTCTATTTTAAGGGCTTATTTTACATTTTAATTGTATATTTCATCTCTTAGCGCATATTTCAATGTTTTTTTCTAGACATTTTTGAAATACCTATAATATTATTGTAAATTGTAATATAAAAAAAATAAATAATTATATTTTTATAGTTTCGATTAATATCAAAATAAATTAATAGGTATACTTGTATAAACGGTTTTCCCAAAAGATTTTAAACCTTAGATCAATAATCAGTGAAATAAAATACGTACACAAAGACAGTAAAATATCGATTTGGATCATTCTCTATTCACATTATTTCAGAAAAAAATTAAGCAAAATATTTATATCAGGGATCCATAATTTTAAATATGGCGTCTTAATTATACGCTCAACAAATATTTAATATTTATTTGCAAATATTTGTATGCATGTTTTATATTTAATAAACCCTTGCTCTATACTTATGACCAGGGCTAGGATTTGTATGTAACAGTATGTTTTTTTTGTGACTTCTGATTATTGATTTTGTCAGTAATGTTCACGAATCACCTCATGATGAGATAAATGGTGGTGTTTTTATTTTGCATGTTTTTGCATATTTTGGATAAAATGCATATTAAATTGAATAAAATGAATATTATTGCATATTTCGATTATAAGAATGCGAAAAATACATGTTTTATAGTATATTTCGTAATTAATTCTAGCTTTGCTGATTAAAGTATAAAACTTGGGTTTTATGTCAAACACAAATTTTATTTTTATAAATACAATCCTATGGAATGCGATTAAAGATTGAATAGTTTTACGGAGAAAGATAAACACAATTAATAAAAGTATGTCGGTCAATATAAAATCTAAGATAGAAACAATTGCATATTTTTGCATATTTTACAATTTTTTATTGCATACAAATCCTAGCCCTGCTTATGACTATAATTGGTAATTAATAATAGTACCTACGTAGGTGTCGGTTCAACACCGATCGTTATATCGATTCATTACCGTCTAGCTGTATACATCTGTTGCAGTGTTTTATTTCATATAGGTAGGCTTGCACTCGGTATACCATTATATATACATGTTATTGTTATGTCTCCATGCGACGAGTCGCAACTTAAAGATAATAATATTAATATTATAAATCAAACATCATTTTATCATCACCGAATAATATAGTGGCACTCGATCGCGTCGATTACGCGCGTGATGGTTTGTTTAAAATGTAAACAAAAAAATTAGGTACCTGTATAATGCACATCATCGTCGAGAGCCATATCATAGTACGTCCACTTTAGTCTCGGACACATTATTACTGTATTGTTCCGTTTTCTTTTTGAATTGCAGCCGTCGGATTATTATATATTATTATAATGTCACACTTCAAACCAGTCTTAAATCAATCGTTCGCCTGTCGGACGCATTTACGTGTGCCGTTTACGACGAAGAGCATCATCGCGCCCAGACGGGCATAATACAATTTATATTATTACGAATACACATATCTAAGCGGTGTCAAAAGTGATGTATATCGTACTCTCGAAGATTTCGTCACATTATTTATTTTACTTGGTCCGTTTTATAATATAATACTTTAATAATAATAATAATAATAATAATGATGATACGATCACCCGCCGGTCTGGTGTATACTGTCCCTGTCATCATTTAATTGAGTATGGCGTCGTGCACGAGCTTAATTCTACACAATAGTCAATCACGGTGGCGAAATTTATGCCTTACACGGGGTATGGGGGGGGGGGGTCGTGTCAGTGGATTGTCCCTTAACGCAGTTGAGTCTTGGTTTTGTATTTGTTGTATGACGTGTATTATAATTATTATTTAAAAATTACTGTCGAATTAACATTGAAATAAAATTAAAAAAAAAAAAATGAATTATTTTAGTGCTGAAAAAAAAATTAAAAAAGTCGATTAATGTGGACTTCTTCAATTCCACCAACGTATGTCGATAGTTGTAATAAAGCAATTTATAATTGCGTCTTCCCTCATCCTTGCCCATCACCTGCTAGACCGAGCTACAGATAACGGCTGATTTAATTACAATAATATATTATAATTAAATGTACCTGCATAATATAAGTGTAGGTATATTATAATAATTTTCGACCTGAACTAACGGACAGTATGGCATCCAAATAGGATAAAGTATGCAGCGAAAGCGCTGCAGTTGACCTGCTATTACGGATATTATGCGTGGGCAGATGGAATAAAATGTCCATCCGATTTTCGATTCTTAATATTTTTTCTAAAATTCCATCGTTGATATACTATATGCATCATATTATAATATATCGTAAAATACCTGAACAATATCATAATAACTATTCAACGCGTTCATCACAAACAAAAGCACATACAATAATATATACATATATAGGCATGAACATATAAAGGTACATAGACGTCCTACTTTGGGCCGACTATGAAAACTCCTCTGGCTCCTAACTATGATTACACCTTTATATAAAATATCAAAACGGCTGTTGCTCTTAAATATTCCGCTTAATTCGGTCAATTCGTGGTAGACACCTGTATACCTTGGTATACGATGTACAGTGGTGTACTTACGGAGGGTGAGTTGTGGTCTTGTGGAGATAGATCCTCCCCCCTGGTATCTTATTATTGTTACTGATTTATAATATTGTGATGTCGATAATGGTAAGTGAACTACCCCTTCTCCTAAGGGAAATTAAATGTTTGTTGACCTATATGCACTCCCTCGATAAAATCCTAAATACGCCACTGACGATGTACGTAAAGTATATATATATGTAAAGTGTGTCGGCTCAACTCGTCATCGAATCACAACTATTATAATAACAATAATAAACATCATAATAAAAATTAAAAATATTATACTGTCACGTACCACGTGACGTATCGTACGGATAAACCAATAGCCACATCGTCCACATCATATACCGCAAAATCGTTTTAATATTATATTATTCTGATGTCGATAGGAATCGGTGCTTCGAGCTCGACGTCCGTCCGCAGACTGACGACGTTGACCGTTGACGATGCCTTCGGTGTATATAAATCATAATTATTTATTTATTATTAAGTGATATAATTAGTGCGGTGCGGTGTAAAAACATCTTTGTTTCCGTCGAAATTTGTGACGGTGAAACACTACCGTGATAATTACCCGTGATGTCTATCGACGCGATCGACAATTATTATATTATTACATATATATATGTATAGCCATAGTGTTATAAAATGTTATTAATTATTGATTTGCATCATAATGGATTATGCACTCGCATGCGTTTACTGCAATAATAATTATTGTATTCAGACTTGGCGTTAGCTGCAGCTATCGATCGCGATCGAATCGATTAATAAGCGAGCAGGAAATCACAGAAGACCATCCTATGTTTTTGAACTTTTGGCATATGGGCCGATCTTTTGACAGACAAAAGTTGTCATTTTCCAAACCCAAAATTGCGATAGATGTGACCAGATTAAAAAAACAAAATAGTAAACTTTTCGATAGAAAGTAAAAAAATTAATGTACAAAGTAATTGCTACATCAATCAATGTATAATATTAATCTAACAAAAAAAAATTACAAATTTATGTTCGATTTAATTAAATATTAAATATAATACGTATAATAACAATCATAAATTACAACAGTTGTATTTCGTATGCATTGAAGAAATTATTATAAAATTCTGTTATTTTTAACAAAATATATTCGTCCTGTTTTATAATTATTGATATTAGTTTCAAAAAGTTATCATCATGGTTTTAAATTTCAAAAATAACGAATCATGGAACTACATAATTAGTAGTATCGTATCAAAGTTAAATTATGTGTACCGTGGTATTTAATTTCATCGATGTTGGACTAAACAATTTGTGTAAAAATTTAAAAAACATCAATTCTATATTTTTTGGCAACGCATACGAGCCAAAAAACAATACAATTAAACATTGACTGCTTGGCACAAACAGTGTTATTAAAGCTAAAGCAAATATTTAATAATATGTAAAAAATATCATTCTACTCGACTTAAAAAAAAAAAAATTACGTATAGATTTCCAGGAATTCGGTTTTATATATTATACTCATTCGAAAACTATATTTTCAGCTATACAATATTATATATTAACGTATCGACTAACCATAATGGTAAAACATCATACTCTGGATTGTATATTGTTAATATACGTGTATATAGCAGTGTTCCTATTATTAGTTATTAGTTTATTACTTAGGTATCATATAATTTTGACAACGAGTTTTGCATCGAAAATACAAACGTTTTAGGTCCGTTTATTTTGAAACCATCAAATTACTGTGAATATAAACATCAGTCGTGATAACCGAAAATCGGCATTTGGAATCGTAATAACTAATAATATATAATCAAACGTATAATTATTATTGATTTGAAACGTCGTGGCGCATTCTTCTGTTTTTGATTAATGATCGCTTTGACTAAACCACGGTTTATGATGGGAAATCTGAAATCACGTACTCACTACAAACACGTGATTGTCGCATATTACACACAGTTAACTCTCGATTATCCGCAGCAGAATAGGGTGGAGTACGCGCGAATTAATTATCTCGGCGTCTAATCCCCGAAATACAAATCAAAACAAAAGTACTATAATTATAATGTTATTAAAAAAAAATGTATTGTGTATTATATTAAATAGTATTTAAAAAATGAGATGAATTTAATATAATAGGTACATGCGTTCTGTTTTTACTTAAAACATTTGTAAATTATGTTTTATTGTTTACTACCGTCCACCATGAACTCTTATATTATAATATGAGATTTTACCTAACCTTGTCTTGACCGTCATCCTGGAGTTTTTCAATACCCTTACTTAAATATAGTTTTGAAAATAAATTTAAACAAAATATTGATTTAAAAAAAAAAAAAACCAATTATGATATTTGTAAATTCGGCACACCTATTGAATTGTGTAAACACTGGAAGATTTTAAATAAAACGAGAAAATACTGATTATCGACACCCAAGAAAGAGGTCTCATTCGCGAGATTGTTTTCAGAAAGATTTTTATGACATCTCAAAATCCAGGTTAAGTTACTTTTTTCGATATTTAGTCAGTGGCGTCATTTGAGGGAGGCAAGGTGGGCATTTGCCCCCCTTGTCATTAGCGGGCTACTACCGGCCAAGTCGACCGGCCCGGGCCGGGTATATGGTGCTAGTTTTGGGCCACAAGCCCGCAAAAATGATTCCTAACATTTATGCCATTGCTAAATAGAATATAACCATGATTCGTGGCTCCTACTAACACGTAAATAAGTAGCTAATAGCATTGAGCATATATTAATTATTCAATGCTAAATACTAATAGGTAATATAGGGTATCCTTCTACATATTATATTTTATATACCTATGTATTAATTAGTCATTGTTATCTTTAAAAAAAAATGTGTTATTTATGCCTAAAGTAACCACAGTTATCACAGATAACTAACTAGTATGTATATAATTGTGTAAGATGTAAGAAGACTGTTTGTACTGAGATAAAAATTTAATTGTTAGCGAGTGGTTTTTTTTTAAATTATGGCCTATGGGCCGGTCAAAATGTTTGCCCCCCCCCCTTTCAAAACCTGAAATGACGCCACTGTATTTAGTATTAGATATTGTAGCAAATTTAATTAATATAATATAATATATATATATATATGTATATATTTTTTAAACTTTATTTCAGAAACACACAATCTGTAAATTAAGTTCACAATAAGCATGTATGCGGATGTACATTTTTGGCATGCGACGCGTGAAAAAAAAGCCACCCAATAGCGACACTTTATATATAATATATATAGATAAAATTCTTAGGCAGCCATATGTTGGCCATTTAGCAATTGCTTATTTTTTTTCTCACATAAACATTGTTCATTTATTTTGTTTGTAATACAGCAATACATACACAATTAGTACTGCGGAAGACCACGGATAATCGATAGTTTAAACAATATTGTATGTTGTTATATACCGAGAACAGATTTGCACAAATTTTTGTAAATCGATATTACCGGTATTTCGTGAAAATCACAAAAGTCCACTCACATACTCTTCCTAATAAGTATGAGATGTGCCATTAAGACGTCATCTTCTGATGAAGTGCAGCAAATAGTAATTTTACGAGGCTTAAAATATAACCGTCGCAGGATTCGTGATATATAGTCATTAAAATCCCAGAAAACACGGGTATATTATAGCTTAATATATGGATACAAATTATAATAAGATTCGGGATCATTTATGTTATTCCTATTTTTTTTTTTTTTCTTACAGTTTTTTCGTGTCTTTTCAGCAAGAGAACTTTTTTCCGCGCATGTCTGTCTCATTAAGGCAAATTAATATCCGTGCTCATAGCAACATCGTAATTTATAAGTAATACGCATGTACGCATGTTCGTCGAACACGCCGCCCGTCCATCAAAACTAGGCATTAAAACGGTGAAATTCGGACAGTTGTCCAAAAGACGAGAGATACTCCGAGCAGGAGAGTTAATAATAATAATAATAGTAATATGATATTATGATACATATTATAAAATGATATATGTCATTACATCAAGACGGAGACACAAGCTCACATGGATAAGATCGAGTGGGCATCGCGAAGACACGCGCACACGACGCTTGTCGTATAATATTGTTACGTTTAAATATATATATATATATATATATATATATATATACTAGGTATATATGTATTGATATAATGTAACTGTTTGACAGTAAGCCCGGATTGTGCGACGTCTGCGCTGGAATTCGCCGAGGGTAACGACTACGAGACTATATACGATAATAATGATAACCGAACGGACAAAACGTATAACAATAACAATAATAATAATAATAATAATATAATATTATAGGTATAATACAGTACCTCCAAAGTAGTGCGTTTGTTCGAAGCTCAATTCACAGCGAGCGAATGAATTTTTGTTCGACGTTAAGAACGCTTATTTCCGCGACAAGCGTTTTAACTAATAATTACAGTATATATTATAATCATACGTATACTTACTGGCATCGATTGATTCATCGAACATATGCTCACCATGTCATCGGTTTTTTTCTTTTTTATTTAAAACGGCGATGCATCAATTCAAATTTTGAATTATACAGCCCGCTTGTATTATAACCATTATGGCCACTCTGTCTTATCACATAATCGCATGGACATGTACATAATTATACATATTTTTAGATCACAAAGTTAAGCAACTCAAAAGTCGACTCTTTCAAATCGCCATATTTCACATCCGTACATCGAAAACAATCTGCACGCCACTTATAACAATTTGTATGATATTTTATGATGAAAAATTGGGACTATCGTTTGGAAAAAAAAATGAAGAATAATACATAACATTAGGAAACTATCGCAGTGGAACGAATAATCGGAAGGGGGGAGGGAGGAAATTTTCAATATATTTATTACTTTTCGCGATAACGACTGATGATGGTAACCGTAGAAATTGCCATTACGACGGCGGAAATCGACTGCGGTAACACAACTGGTTGTCGCGCTCGTTATCAATATAATTTACTTCAGGTGGCGGAACTATATTATTATTATATGCTATTTTTCGCGTCCATCTGGTCCACGTGCGTCGCCCGTGAATTTACGACTCATCCGATCTTGTGCTGACGCGCTAATCCCGGAGACGTGACTCGATGCGTCGGAAATTTCGACTATATGGTACATCGGTACATTACATACTTAATAATATTTGACGTATAATTGGCGGTATACAGTCTTCAGTCACGTGTCGGGCAATATAATTTATATCTATTACTATAATAAACTATGTAGAATATTTTTGGTACCCGACTGTCGTCATAATGCCCTCCCTCCCACATCATATTATTTTTAATCTGGGCCCCTCTTAAAAATAATAATTAATTTTGAAACATTTTTATATTATATATATATCGAAGTAATTATTTGCATGCATGGGCCCTTTGAAAGTTAAGACTCAGTAACATGGGTCCTTCTGAACCCCCATCCTCTCCTTTCCTCGTGGATGCTCTGGTTGTCATCATAAGTCATCGAGTGACTGCAGATAGACGCGCTGTCGATCGGATCCGACAGTCGTGCGCGACTACCTATGACGATTCAGCGTCATGGGACGTAGATATATATATTGTCGTTATATATAATAAAATATATTATCATGAACACGAATAATATGCGATGAGTGACGTGATTTAAGCGGTTAATTATTATAACTATACAAATTTATTTGTACGTACGTGTGTGGAGAAATAAATAATATTCTGAATAATGTTCTAGACATAAAGTGCACAATAGGATAGATGTGACATACGTTCTATCACCGATACTCATCAGCATAAGTTAACGTCATAATATTAGACTTCAATATAACATATATGATATATGCTTATCTTTGTTTGCTGACGAAAGCGTTGTAAGTGCTTAATTTTTAGTATGAAATCTAAATTTCAAAAAAAAATTCAAGTTTAAAAGTTATCATAATTGTAGATACATTATATATATATGGACAGTAATTAAATTGATCACTTATTTTTGTTGCACCCCGTGTAACAGGATAATATGGTTTCATTTGATATTTTATGCTGTAATACCAATAAAATTAGATTCGAATGTATGATTTCTTCGAGATACACCTTGTATACCGCCAAGTACGTGCATGTGATATTATTATTTGTAATATAATATTAATTGCGACCCCGATGGACAGATATTATTTTTGTCACTAGGTAAACGCGATATGTACGTAATAACATAATATATTGTCATTATCTCTGGTGCGAGTTTTTGCGCTAAAAGTGTATTATAATATTATGTACACAGGTACCTACATAATACTATATTTCAGGTGTATCGCATATAGGTATAGGTACGCGAGAAAGCAATTAACTAACGAAAACTGGTTTCGCACAGGTGGCCGCGGTGCGGTGAACACAATATTATAATATCCGTCTCTCGAATCGAATTAATATACGACGCGTTGTCAACCGTCGGACGAAAACCTTCGCGTGTGCTCCGCGAATCCAAAACCGATTAATTGTAAGTTGTTTTCGACCGTCACACGACGACGACGAGCACGTGCATTTTAAGATGCAAGTACGCGGGCAAGGCGGACGACATCGCGTACGACTTTGTCGGCGGAGTGGGAACAAGACGTCTTCGGTTGTCCATCATCAGGCGCCGCCGTTGAAGTCTCCGTGAGACTCGAAATCCTCAACGACCGAATATAGCAGGTTATTGGAATGCGGCTGACACCGCACCGATCAGCATCCAGAAAACGTCAAGCGAATGATTATGACACACCATTGTGTTTTTTGTTTTTAAAAACAATACGTATATTACTATATTATACTATTATAATATATCCAACTGATTAATATTATATACTTAAAAAAAAAAAATTATTATTTTAATAATAATTGATTTAATTCAGCTGTTGTTTCCAAAATATGTTGTGCCACAGTGACCTAAAAAAAAATTAAAAAAATAGTGCAGGGATGGCAAATAGGATTTTTTTCGACGTGCTAATTTATGAAATAATTAAAATATATATATATATATATTCAGTATAGTGTCGTTAGTGTTAAAAACTTAAAACTATAAACATATATGGACAAATGAATGTTTTTCGAGTGCCATCAAAATTCTAATGTGCGCCAACCTTGGCACGCGCGTGCCACTTATTATTTGCCATCGCTGGCATAGTATATCTTATATGATGCTGAAATCTATAATTATATTAATTGTTACCAATATAATCCAGCGACACGGTAGTGTCGCGAGCTAAGTAAAAAAAAAAGGAAGGCGAAGCACTCGACCGTGTATATATACAGATCCAGCGACACGGTAGTGTCGCGAGCTAAGTAAAAAAAAAAGGAAGGCGAAGCACTCGACCGTGTATATATACAGAAACCTAAACATTCCCATTTAATACGTGTTAATATTTTGGTATTCTTTATTAAAGGCTGTAGGTCTAATAAATGAACCAAATAGTTAGAATGAGATATCAATCGATCGAGAAAATCATAGGCTACGTGCTTTTATAATTTTAAATAGAATCGGTTGAATAGTATTTTAGTTATGATCAAAAAACTGTGGATATTTAAGTGATCATTTTATATTACTTTCGCCGCCGGCTGCCGTATTAAACGCGTCATGTTGACGGGACGAGTGAGAGGATTCTTGCGACGGCGGCGTGTGTCTCCCACTACTATTGCTTCCCCCCACCGCTAGACACATACAACATACTAACACGCGAACATGGTCCACAATCGCTTATCAGTTATCGGTATCGCCGTATCGGTGCATTCTGTTTTCGTAATTTGAAATTTCGTTCTTTCGTCTCGCGTCCTGCGTACGAGCTTGTTGTCGGCGTTATTGTCTCGTGTCCATAATATTATTATTCAATGCACGTGGTATCACCAAACCTAACCGTATCGACTATCTATCATTTTCCATTGAGCATTTTATTGTTAAATAATATATAGTCGTTATAATAATAATTATTATTATAACAGTCTTTATTATAATTTATAATACTTTATTGTGACTGTCTTCATATTTGTGTCGAATTGTGTCTACATTAAAAATGGTAACTTAACTCCAAAAGGCGCGAGATATGAGGAAAAAAAATATCAGGAGTCTACTCAATCTAAAATCGTAGTTGAAAGTTATAATAGTACTACTATTAAACAGTGCAGTATTAACACGGTACATGAAGTACCACTAAAAAGAAAGAATCCAAAATCCAAACAGTTATTTCCATTTTATTAAATATTGAAAAATGTACCAATAGATCAATTGGTAAATTAAAAATGCCTCTGGTTCAAGGTAGGTGTACTGCAGATAGAGTATTAAAATGGGTGCTGAAGTATAGGAAACAAAATGTACTTTTGTACAGAACGATATGTTTAAACATCTTAAAAAAATTATAAATAAGACATTACATCATAATAATGGAAAAAAAAATAAAAAATATCTTGACCCTAATAAAAACTAATGATATCTCAACAAAAACACTACGTCAACTCCGTGTAAAAAAACGCTAAGTAAAAAAAAAAAAATATATAAATGCAATAAAATGTGTGATATAAGGTGGAATCTAAGTAAATAGTTTAATGAATAAAATGTATGTATAAATAATTAATTCAAATTTAATAAAAATTGGTTATTTATATTAATTTATAATATGAATTATTTTAACTCAAATTGATCCAATTTTGGTTTACTTGGCCGGAAGATTCAGTCTAAAAAATGTATAGCTAAATAAAGCTATAAAGTACTAATAGTTTATGTAATAAATAATGAAAGCACCATTACAATAAATAAATTGTTTCCGGCTAAGTAAACCAAAATTGGATCAATTTGAGTTAAAATAATTCATATTATAAATTAATATAAATAACCAATTTTTATTAAATTTGAATTAATTATTTATACATACATTTTATTCATTAAACTATTTACTTAGATTCCACCTTATATCACACATTTTATTGCATTTATATATTTTTTTTTTTTTACTTAGCGTTTTTTTACACGGAGTTGACGTAGTGTTTTTGTTGAGATATATTATACGAGACTTCAGTCGTCAAACGAACAAACATAGTACATAATATTTAACCACGATTGCGATTGAATAAATATTTTATGCATTTGATCAACTTTCTAAATATTTAACGTTGATGTATACTCTCATATACGTGTATGATATATACGGTTAGGTTAGGATCCAGCTATATAGTAGTCTGCAATACTTTGACCACTTGTTGGAATCTGTATGATCACAGATTATATTATTAAAAAGATTACCTGCATATAATCTGTTATATAATATTATAAAATATATTTTAGGGCATTCGGTCGGCCGGAAGTGCGACCATAGCTGCGCCGCCGCCGTCTGGAGATGGAGAAACCGATCGCGTGACATATCTTAACGAGAGCAACGACGCGCGCAATGGTCCCGACTCGCAACTGGTATATGCGGTATATATACCAGCTATTACCTGTGCGTTTATTATAATATAATATGCCTTGATATCGCGCCATAGTAACTAACGGTTTTTACGCCACCACTACAACGCACATATTACACATATATGCAATATAATTATATGTATATACCCATAAAATAAGTAAACTTGACGTATGGGCGGCGCGTGCGCATTTACCTCTGATTTATGGACGGACGGATGGACGTGCCTTCGAGAGATGTTGTACATATTATATAGAGGTACGCACAATATTTTGTTATAATGTATCTCGCTGCCCGAGATCGCAATATTGAACGGACCGCGGAACCGGAACAAGTTTATAATATACATATTAGGTATTTGAATTATTATTATATTACTGTTGCTAACGGTTACCGGTGCGATTCGTCTTGTCCACAGCGCGGTCGCCGTCACCGAGAGACTTGATCTCGACGATACTGCAAGCACGCTCTGCGCTAGTCCGTCTACGTCATAATTATTGTTTTAGTGCAGCGATGAGTTTTCGGTGCACTATAGCTGCAGTTGCAGAAAGCGATTGCAGCACAATTCGACTTTTGTAGGATAATATTAATATTATACACGGTCTCTTTATACGTTTGTGGTCGAGAATATTGTTGGATTTCTTCCGGTCTCTGTCGGGAAGTTGCAGGTCCAGTAAGTATAATATGCCGTCGCCGTGTCGAAAGGTCCTCGCCAGAAGCCGATTCGGGCGGCGGCGGCGGTCGTGCGTACCGTGATATAATATTATAATATCAATATAATATGTCGTTTTCGATCAATTATCGTTGTTATTATCATTGTTATTGCTATGATTATTTCAGTGTACGAGCATCGGTCGCGTTATGATTTAAATCCGCCTAGGATTGCGTCGGCCATAAATAAAATCCAAACGATCGCACCGCATTGATGTATGCCGTCCCCCCACTTCCCTCCCCACACAACTAACCCACTCCGCCTACACGCGGGCCATTATATAATAATGTATTTTGCTGGACGCACACACACACACACCCTCTTCTGTACAGTCTGTCCGGCAGTCTACACGCGTGTACGAAATAATATTATCATCTATATTATATATATATACGACCACCTCCGTTCATTAGTATTATCAATAAGTCTGCCCGGCCGGCAGTATTATAATATTATTGTAATGTAACGTCCCCGAAATCGTATAGTCGCGTATTATTATTATTATTATTGTTTATTGGACACGGCAACATCTGTTTGTCCGTGTGTGTTTAATAAATTTCGAGCCTGATATTATATAAATTAACCGAATGGCCCACATCAGACCGTGGTCGGCCGTAAAATATACGACGTGATCGAATTATAATATATGCACCGAGACGGTCGTGCCATAACTTAGAGAGCGCATTACATGGGATAGTTCCACACATTATATTACTAATAATAATATCATGATAGCGTTCGTATATATAGGTATATACCTATATATGTTATACAGGCGCATGTCGAAGTTAAATATTTAGGTGAATTATTAGTCTTACGTTTAACAGCTTAAGGGTTCTCGATTCGAGAGAAAAATATTCGGAAACATTTCTCCTCATTTTTCCCTTTCAAAAATATATCAGTTCACAACGTTTTTCCGTGTGTACTGCAAAATTATCTGAACACACGTTTGGTCCCATGAAAATGCAATCTGGGGTCCTGTCAAACCTTTTACTATCAGTCCGATTCGGACGTTCCAATTTATTGCGTCGAGATTACGATAACTCACGATCCTATTGGTTCGTCGTACCTATATGCACCTTTCAAACCTATTGGCTTACATACACAATGACTTAAGAGTCAAAACGACCTATACCGAAGTAGCGCGAACAATATTTATAAAAGTTTTCACCAAAATTTGAATACAGCAAGGTTTAATAATTCAATTCATTTTCTTGTGTCTATTATACCCAACACAATCGAAAATACTCATCATCACCCTGACCTAAACTCAAACAGGTGTTACCAATGAGTGATTTTCTCGTCACGTCGATCGTATTGCTACGTATACGATATCAATTATTGTATCAAAATCAAATACACTCACAGTCGAATTATTATCTGAACTGATATTAAATAGACAAGTTTAAAATATCATTAAACAAAGCGCACAGGTGTGAAATCCACAAAATACAAGAACAAATAATAGTGTGCTATAGGTAATTTATTATAAGTCGATAAGACATAATTTTGAAACTGTGAGAGATTTTCAAAAATTAACTATACATACTTATACCTGTCATAAACAACAACATGAGCAAAACTAAGTTTATTTCCGTTTATTATAAATAAAACCAATAGCATAATATCGGAAACAATCGACTAGTTGACATACTTCACCTTTGTACATATAATAGTGTTTCTATATATTATGACAATAAGCGGCTTCTACTGTATTTTTAAACTTCAAACAATTCTCACGAGTTCGGTACCTATGTGAGATGCACATTATTAGATTATTCGAATCAAACCCGTTAAATGTCTCAAAAATGAAATTCCTGAAATAATTCTAACATCGCCCCGACGCGTCTATAAAACTATGATATTATTACCTATATTATATAAACACATAATATAGCTGCTATTTGACGGGGCATTCGATGGCTGTGACGGGTTGCGGGCATATTATTATTATTATTATTATATACCTATTCCGGAGAGTCGTCCATGCTCGAGCTCGTTTATAATGTCTCGGCGATAAAATACGATCCGTCGATTGACCGACGCATACATTAACGCACGCGGTGCCTATAAAATGTGGGTACGCGTGCATCATCGTTATGGCCTGCTCTGCTCCGATACAGATCGATATCGGCAACCTATTTTCGGGGACACGTGAAAACTCGTTAAACATTGTTGTATCATGCATAATATATAAGAAATATTACAATTAGAACTATTAGCTAGGTTAAGTATAATAATGGTAAAATACCAAAACAATTTAGTAATGGCGTAATACAATAACAATTAGTATAATTTTAAGCTTAGTCAGTAAGTATAATGTAACTAGGTTAAACTCAATATCGATAGGTGTAATATTGTTGTGCACGAGTCGTTCGAAACACAAAATATTATGTGTCGTCGACTGATTTTAATATAATATACTGTGCAGGTGTTGTATATGTTATAATATAACGTCTATAGTGTATCATATTATTATATTGTTGTACGTTGTATATTGTTATAATAATATTATGTTTCAGGACGGAATGGTCGATCAAATATTTGTGAGGATAGCTGAAATGTTATATGACATGAAATAATCAGTTTGTTGTTCTATAATTAGCTATGACCTGCGGGTGAGAAAAACAAAACATACGTCTACTCCACGTTCACACGCTCTATCAGAAGCCTATTTTGTCCACCGTATATACGGACACACGAATTTGGCTTTTAATAAATATATTATCAAAATATCACAATCGATGTCGTAGCTAGAAATTCCCACACCGGTGGGAGGAATCGAGTGTGTTTATATATAGTTCCTTAAATTTGAAATTTCACCATAAATACTAACAATATTATACTCGTAATATATTTGTTAACTATTGACAGGGGTGGGGGGGGAGGAATCGACCCTCCCCCCTAATTAGATGATGTGCCTTCGATCGCAGTAGATATAGATTTGCTATGGACGTACAGAACACGAGTGTATGTGTAGGTATATGATGATTGATGACAATAAAATAATATTATCGCAAAGTATAGCGCATCACCGAGAACTTGTTGCACTTGCAAGTTTGAAGAAAGACCTAAGTACAATGAAGTAGTTTGATCGTACCTCAAATTACTCCAAGTTCAAAGTTCCGATTTGAAGTTGAATGTATAAACAATATCGCCGAGCATAATGATGACATACATTGAACTCCGCTTATAAGACAAAAATGTGGTAGAAATTATACATTTTTGGTTAAAATTATTTAGAAATGAACTTATTTTTAAAAATAACATATTTTTGTTGATTATTATACTGCAGTTTTCGATTCATGCTTTGTTATGTGTACAATATTTGTGGTTATATTATTGTAATTTATTCATTACTAGTGAGTAATGTGTAATATATTATTGTAATTTAAAATAAAGCTAGAAATGTAATAAAATAAAATTCAAATAAATATTATGTGCTGGTTTTCCACTTAGCTTAATATATGATTCGATATCGTAGAAATTCGGAAAACGTACAAAACATTCGAGGTATTGAAGTATTACAGTTGAATAAAAGTTGACCGTTTGTTTGTTTGTTTTTTTTTTTATCATGTTAGAACATTTTTATTAACGATCCCGAGAAAAACTAAGTCGAGTGAAACGACGACGAAAATTAAGAGTAGTAGATAAGTTTATAAATATTATATGGTACAATATAATAACTTGGATTTTTGGAATCCGTGGTGCTAACTAAAAATCAATGTTTATAGTTATTTTCGAAACAAAAATCTATCTATCTAACCTTTTTTTTCTGTCGTAATATATATCATCATTTTCAACCCATGTATAAAAATAGAAAGTCAAACCTACCAAAATATGTACTAATAAGATACTAAAAAGTAAAAAATAAAAAATGTGTAAATATGCACTAAAGTTGTCAAGTCAGCATATTATTAACAGCAATTATTCGAATTCTGTAGTTCATAGGAATTAGCAATTAAGATATATAATATTGGATTAATCACTCAGAATATGCAAATTCATAAAAGTCCTTACTCTAATTATTCATAATATAATCGTCTATAAAGAATCGAAATCTTAAAAATTAGCTGATAATAATAATGTATCTATATAGATATTATACTCATTCACTCAACGCCCTTATCAGTTACGAGTTCCACGTTAAAACACCACGGTAAAAATCTAGGTCAAAATATCTCGAAACTAAAATAGATATATCACGTAAACATTAATTCAAATTTTATTCACCTTTATCGTAACAGCTGCGATTAAAATGTCAACAATCACATTGCTGCAGATATTTGTTATTTTGATAATATTATTGTATGTATTATGCATTATATATTATTATTAGTATCGATTTATTGATTATTCGTACTACATCATTCGCTAAAACCATCTTAATTTGAATTTATTTTTTATTCATACTCAATTAATATATAATATATTTATTTTTTCAATTAAATTATTAATATTTGAAGGATATTCGGTGTGGTACTTACACGGCTGCACCGTTGAAAAAGTGAAAAAAAAACATAAATTTACGTTGCACCACGGTGTACATAACTAAAAATTGTGTACAAGATGTTTCACAACAATCACATAAGAGACTCGTCAGGTTTATTGATTTATAGTATTAATTAATAGAGCGCTGATTTCCATGTAAATAAATAATTTTATTGAATGCCGATTTCTTAATTGTGATTTTAAATGAGCAAATGTTTCGTAACAGCATAAATAAAATAAGACGTATTTAAATTGGCATATTTTTTTGTTAATATGTAGAGTCTTAAATATTTTATCGATTAATATGTATGTATTATTTTAATTTATTTTAATTATCACTTATTAAAAGATATAATATAATGACGGTAATAACTATTCTGTAGGCAAATAATTATCAACGTATTAAACTATTATAACGTCGTGAAGATACGTAAAAACGTTTGATAGCGCCCCATAACGTTTTCCAATTTTATATTATAATTACTAATTATTATTATTAGTGGTTGGAGAACTCGTCGATAACGTAGGAGATCATGAACAGGCTCAGATAAAGTCTTTAATGTAGAATCAAAGAAATTATAATATTATAACGAATAAAAAAAAAAATCACACAGTGATACAGCTTAGATTACTTCGAGGAATATTATTAGTGTAAATCATTTACTCAGTCGTCTATCTGGAATACCTCAGACATATCACGTAACGGCGTGAAAGCTTATTGAAATTATATGATAAAATGAAGACGATTTTAACTTTTAAGGCTGAACAACAACCAGCTGGAGGACAAAAAATAAACAACTTATCTGCACAATTGTGTACAATTTGTTGCCCCCCAAAAAGTTCTGCCTGTGGCAATTGTCCCGCATGCTCCGTCTCCCTCGAATACGCCACTGCATATATTCCAAATATAGAAAATCGTCAATCGCAGTTTCTTCGATATTATTGCAGTGGCAAGTCTAATTCGTAAGACGCAAAAGAATATTACAATTTGATGATAATAATAATAATGATCATAAAAAAACGGTCGGAGTGCGAAAAATTGTATAGAAATTGTATAATATCATTATATAATATAATCTAGTATTATATGTCATAAAATTAAAATATAATAATAAATTAGGACTAGGATTTATATGCATTTGCATGTTTTTTTCCTTTAGGTAGTCCAAATTGATTGGTTGTCAGATTTGTCTACGATTTAGCTTATTCTTGTTTAAATAGGACCAATTTTTTTTTGAATATTTTTGACATAATGCATATAATTGCATATTCATAGTTTTTTTTAGAATTCGATATTTTTGAACTAACATTTTTAATTTTTATAAGTTATTGTTAATTTTAAATGGTACTTCACGAAACCGACAGTTTTTGGTTTATCCGTTGAATTTTCGTAAATATATAGCATAAATACTACCTATTTTATCTTAGGTCAGATAATATCCGTTCGTTACCTTATTGTTGGTCGGACGACTGGTAGAATTACTGACACATTGTTATACAGTAAGATAGAACAGAAAAATTGTATTTGAACGTCGTGTGTTGCGTAAATGTGCAGACGTTTATACTTAATAATTTGATTGGTTTTAATAACAGTGTCCAGTATGCCGAAAATTCAAAGTGAAAGTGCCAAGTTACGTCTAATTAAACAAATATTTAATGTAATAATATGAGCTAATAATAAGTAATAAAAAATTATGAATTATAACAAATAATAATAAAAATTTGTTTTTGCATATTTTGGTAAATATTTTACAATTTTTTATTGCATATAAATCCTAGCCCTAATAATAATATTTTCGGTGGTTTTGACTGAATAATGACTGTCCGATCTGTGCACGTCCGATACACGCATCTGTTATTCGTAATGTGTTGTCGTTGTCGTGTTATAATATTTCTATTGCACCAGTTGACACAACCTGTGAGAGGATATTATAATAATATTATGCCGGCACATTTCTCTTTGGTCTTTGGACCTCTAATGAGTGCAGCCGCCGAGTGAGAATTGCAATTTCTAGATTTCGAACGTTTTAAAATATTTCAAAAAATCAATGTTCGACCACTACGGTGAGTATACGGGAGCAGCAATGAAATGTTTGTGCGTGTGCGTGTCTGTGTGTACGTGTGTGTGTGTACGTGTGTTGTGTGTGCGCGCGCGTTGAAAATATTCGGTTGAGAGTGCTGAAGAAATACTAAACAATGTTTAGATTTTTGATAATCATAGCAGTATAGTATAGAGAATTGAAAACTTTTTTTTTTTATTTCAATAATTCCGGTTTTAGTTATTTAGATAAAAAAAAAAACAAAAAATTCAGTTTTGATACTAATTTAAACCATTTCTTATATAATTAACAAGGAAAATCCCTTTAGTGTTAAGCAATCAGTTCCGGTTGATAGAAAATATTTTAAAAATATAATACATGCGGTTACGGTGACCTGTGGTGGTACATATTATAATGTTTCCGTCATTACATTTTTTCAAGACGGTTGTAAAATTCGTATCAAATAAGTCGTTCACATTTTCAAAACATGTTTTAACACATTTCAAGTCACAACCACAGCAATTATTATTGTATGACAATGCTCATATTGTATTATTACAATATTATAATACTATCGTCGAATACGAAACCCGATATAATACAAAATGTGGCGTTTGTACCGAACACGTGGTCGGATCTCCGGTTCGGCGCAGATTATCGTGTCCGAGTTTTAGGGTATACGATCAATTTATGTGAAATGTACGGTCGGTTAGACTGTTTTATGACGAGTAGAAAAAAACAAAAATCCCAAACGAATTCTTCGAGACGAATGATTCATTATGTTATTCTACTGCGAGACGATTGCACGTATTCCCATGTATATCATTATATTATATGGTCCCGCACACCGGTTGAACTTGAAACATAATATAATAGTATAAATAACATACTGTCCCGCAGTTGTAGTACAGAAGAGATAATAGTTTTTTCGGGTTATTTTTTTCACCGTTGAATGACAAGTGAAAGAAAATTATGATTTTCTGTTGGATTTGTCCGATACAACCGGTTTAACGGACAGTGTCCATAATATGTATAACATTATATACCTATAGATACATAAAATCCGTGTGCGACGGGCGAATAGGTGTGGTTCCGATCGACAAAAACCTCACCGATAATATATTTTTATAGATAAAGCGTAAACTATAAACTATCCGTTTACAATATTATAATATAATATAGGTAGGTATAGGTATAGGTAGTTACAATGCGCAATGCACAATTTCATTGTATTATGTTATTATTCACAACCGTTGTTGCAGCTGTTGCAGTAAGAAATGATAAATGAATAATAATGATGACGTGTATGTGATTAATCAATGAAAGTGGTGAAAAGGGAAAAAAAATATTAACCAACCACAGTTAGTTTGGAAGTTAATTCGATAACAACAGCCTCAATAGTTATGGACCAATAATAACCAACCATTTGGTTAAAAATTCATTTTACTATCTGTTCATTCATATTGAACTTATACACTTCCTTCTACCTGTCGTGGTTGAGTAAATTATATGTTCCTAAAGAGTTTACTAAATATCATAAAATCAAGAAAAGTTTAATCTGTTCATTTTTATTTAAAATAATTATACACACAGCATGAGGACATGATAATATATAATATGTGATTTTAACTAAAATTGATAGAAACATAATCTGCCCTTAATTTGGGTACCTTTTATTTTTTAAATTAACTATGAAAAGCCAAGTCGATAGAATGCACATTTAAATTTGTTAAGTTAGAAATATTTTTATTAGAAAATTGACTGTTTACAGGTACTACCAATAGTGTTAAAAAATAGTTTTAAAAATTAGCTTTAAAATCTTAGCCTTAAACATTTAATTAATCGGTAACAATGGTAACTAATAGCTATAAATACTTTTTGGTTGTTGGAATAACTATTGTTGCCGACAATAATAGGTTAAGAACGACACAGTTGTAATCGTTTTAGTTTGCATTGGGTCAAACGAATTATACGTATTCCATCAACATCTTTTTGCAAATCGAACATTTGCTGATGTACTTTCAAAACTTTTCAATTTTTTATCGCTATAATTCTATCGTCTAACTCTTTAAACATATTAATATTTTTATATACTCGACGTTCAATAACTGAAACAAATATTTGTACTTAAAAATCGTAATATCATGTACTACGAATACTGTACGATACCACCGCCGAATGTCTAATACGTAACACCGTCGATGATTGCGGTGCCGTGTACCGGGGGGGTTCGGGGGCTGCAGCCCCTCACGAGCTTGATAAAGTGAAACTCAGTCCGTCAGTCCCCCTATACGGTTATCAAATTGCAAAGTTCACTTAATGTATTATATTTTTTCATAATAAATTAATTGAGATACATAAACGTTTTTTCGATAATGATAACAGAGAAAAAGTGAAGATTTTGTTAGTGAACCCCCCCCCCCCCCAAAAAAAAAATGATATTTTAAAAATCTAGCGCTTCTGGGCGATGATGCTAATATTACCTAACCTAACCTAACCTATAATATATATATATATATATATATATATATGTATGTATAATATAATTATACAGTCAAATAAGACGGATCGAACATGTGGCCAGCGCACGCGAACTTAAAATAATAATATTGTGTTATGACTTCGCCGAAACAATGCAACGACGACTTGCATCACGCGGGCATGTGGTCTGGAATAATCGCGTTCTCCTCGAGATATTGTTACGACATCGGTGCCACGTGTAGAGGTATTGCCTCCATGTCTCGGCGTGGCTATAATAGTAAAAATAATAATAATATAATAGTCGTGGTCGTGTGTGTAAGAGACAACATTTTTCGCGTTTTTTGATTCATTACGTATTCACACGTCCACGTCCAGAACAATGAGTCGGGGCCAAGTCACCGCGGCGTGCCTACAACTACAATATAATATAATAATAATAATATTATTATCGTATAAATACACCGACGAAACGATCCGTGTGATGGTGGGGTGGGGGTGAGAAACTGAGAAGAGACCGCGATAACCGATCTCGAAACGATAATTCATTAGGCGCGCGTATTACCTACACCTATAATACCTACGTATAGGTACCAGTCGGTATATACATATTATAAAATATATTAAACCAATGCAACGACTCTATTGTGCGGGCCGGAAAACGCATTAGTTTTTACGATAGTGATAATAATAATAATAATATGTAATATCGTCGTAGTATAGTATTATAGGTATATACACCGTACTCGCGGTGGCGTACGTCTGTTTTGCGTATGTATAGCGTGTGAGCTCACTCGTACCTAACCTACATGATGCGTACGGTGTACACCACAACAACTGCAGTATACATACAATATGATGTTTAATATACCTGTAATCCGGTCACAATTCGAGGGGGTAAATTATAGCCGAGGAGGTATAGATATGTGTGTGTGTGTGTGTACACATTGACCGATGCCCGCCGTGGGCGTGATCACCGCTCGCGTAAATAAGAAGAAAAAAATCCAAATCCACGATAAATCAATCACCGACGACGCCGAGAAGATATTTTTTTTTATTATTGTTAATACTATTTATTTTTTTTTCTTCTAACGAAGATGGCAATTATATATTTTTATTATGTACGCATATACACGCACGTACTCACACCGTGACTGACGCTCACTGCTACAGAATAGATGTGTGACTGCGATATGAAATATTAATATTAAAATAAAAAATATATATATGTGTGTGCATAGATACACCTATATAACCAGCTTTAACCTACCTTTATATACCAGCAGGCTGTATGTTTGAGTGATGGTTACACGCCGCCGTCGGGTCACGACGATATGTGGCTGCTCCACCTGTCCTGCAGTGGCGGTTGTTGCTGTTGTTGTCGGATCACCAGTGGGGGTGGCGTGACGAGAGTGTAGGTGGGGGTAGTTGGTTAGGTATGTGCGTGCGTCCATGAGTTGCGGCGATATACATCAATATATCAAGTCATGATTTAAAAAAATATACTTTGAAAATATTTAAAGTTTGAATCGTTAAATAACAACGCATTTCTCAAAAAAAAAAAATCATACCTTTTATTATATTTTTTTCCGTCATCATTTCTCACCCTCTTCGATTTTAGTGACCGCATGCATTTCCTGTACTATTCCAAAGTAGAATATTAATTGTTGGGTTACTTAAATGAACTAAATAGTAAAAATTCAAATTTTTTCCCCTACTATTGCTCGTAACTATAACTTCAAATTTCGTGTTGAAGGATTCTTTTCAACAACTAAGTGGTGTTTTCCGAAGTACCTAATGATGAGTGTCTTACGATAATGGGTCACACGACAATATATTGTATTATAATAATACGTATAAATCGTATAATACACACACTGAGATCGCACCGCTCAATGTAATAATATTATATATATGTACCTATATACACACAACGTAATATTATATTATATCGTACGCACTATAAATACCAATTAACACGTTTACATTGTGTTTGTGTGTGTATGTGAGTGGATCGGGACGGGAATAAAAAGAAAAATCCTCCGAGTCGAGATTCTTTATTTACTTACATTGTTTGTATGTTTATTTTTTTACAACCCATAAAACCACTGCGTCGCCGAAGCCGTGCGTGTCGTTAATATAACGTTGCTGCTGCTTCTTCTTCTGCTGCTGCTGCTGTTCAGGCCAGTTCGATTACCTGCGTAAAGAATATTATATTATTACATAATGGTCGTGCGCGTGTGCATTATAGTGGGCACCCATCATAGGCCTGCGGTGACGAGTCGGAGATCGTTGCATTATAACGCGATATGCATATTATACGCAAAGGTGATTCGAACTGCCATTCGTCGAGAACGAGTCGCATAGACCAATCGAATAGGTAGAATTTCGTGTCTCGAAACAATATTTTCTTATACATTTTTTCTAATATTTGATTATATAAAAAATCTATTCTGATGGCGTCGGTCGTAAAAGCGTATATCCTCGTAGTAAACAGGCGTAGTGTGTTCCCAGCTATTTTGTTTATTTTTCCCGCGCTATAATTTCGCACCATTAGTACCCTGCAAAGGTCAATGTCCATATCAGAGGACATAAATATAGGTTTTGCCGCGTGTCATATATCACATACTTTACAGGTGAAACGATGCACACAGTCGCACCGATTTGTTGCAGTGGTGGATAAAGATATGGGAGAAGCGGAGAGTGCAACCCCCTCCCCCTAATGTCTTAGCCCGTGTTTTTCATACAGTGATGCAGTGTACTCGTAGAGTATGTCTGCAGTATCGATGTTGTAAATTGTTTGATACTCTCTCTCCCCTAGAAAAAAATAAAAAATCGAGTGCTGGAACCGCCACTGCAGCTGATCGATTTATCAAAAAAAAAAAAAAAAATAATGTACCCGCTTATTGCACATCATCACAGAGAGATTACACGCCTGCGGTCGTTGCCCACCGATTTGTAGGTCATACAAAAAAATGTACCGAATTACCTACACAATTACAATTATGGGTAGCTGCATGCGTATTACTCACCGTGTCGTGAAGAGTATTTCGTATATAAAATATAATTCGATGCGTTGACACTACGCAACGGATTGGATGGCGGGACGGGGTCAAATGGAGTTTCTTTAGAAAGAAAAAAAATACAGAAATGTATCATTTTTTGTTTAATTTGAATTAAATGAAATGAAAACTGTTCAGTTAATACGTTTTTCCCCCATTTTTATTCAATACTACAAATTAATCGATTTTGATTGAAAATATACTACAATTCTAATGTATTTTTATTGTTTTAGTGTAGTAACGTTTTTTAATATTATTATTTAATTTTCTAGTATTATTAAATCTTCATCATCCTTAATTCGTAAAACCAAGTAATAATTACACATAATAATGTATTGCGTTTGTAGTACGAAAAATTACATAGAAATATTTTATTAGTTATGAAGAGTTTTTCTTGCTCCTCCACTTCCTGCGCATTTTTTTCTTAGAAAAATGTCTAACCTAGGGGATCTCAAATAATGGTCATCATGTTATAGTAATAGCCACGACATGTTAACCTGTGGTACAGTAATAATATGTCTTATCAGATTATTTTAGTTCCTTCACCTACGAATTATTGAACGTAGTACGACGATATAGCGTCAAAATCGTTTTTTTTTTTGGTTTCCAAAATCGTCGCTGTTTGCATTTGTATACAGCTTACACATTATTACTCAATATGTACATACCATCTTATTATTATAATACAACTTCAATAATTATTATTAATGCCATTTATTTTTATATCATATATATATATATATATATATATATATATAATTTATTTTGGACGACTTTTACGAAACGTTGTTAGTATAATATGATAGGTACAACTACTACACATTATAGTCGCATAATACTCTTGTTATAAACTGTTGTATACCTACAACTATATTATAGTACCATATTATACGCAATATTATATATACATAAAAAAAAATTTAAATATTTAAAAGATTAAAGACCTGCCATAAAACGACGAAGGTATGTGTGCACCGTGTAAACAAAAATTAGATAAATACCCGTGTAAACTATATTATATATATATAGTAATCGACCTTTTGATTTTTGTCCACGATACGGTGAAAATAATTACACACAGCGCCGAACTACAAAACACGTGAACTACACTCGTTAATACTCAATAATAAAACACTATCGTTTTTTAGAAACAATAAAATATTATGAAAACTTGTTTTTGTTTTTCGTATAAAAATACTACTAACCGAGAGGATATCGTATGACATATTATAATATTATGTTTAATTAAAATAAAAGATCGTCATAATGTCGCATACAATATTTGACGCGGACACTCATTACAACATATTATTATTATATTATTCATATAATTTACAAAGTAGGTATGGTTACCTACAACTACTGCAGAGTGTACTTCATCTCCTACATAAGTCATATAATTTGTCGTTATCGATATTCGATAATGGTGTACAATTTTATATTATATTATTTTGATCTCCGGACGACCGTGACGCACATGAGGTGGGCGCTGTGCGGTATTAAGTTTAATATTATAATAATATAGTTACCCCGTTCAAATCGACGAGAGTTTCAAAACTATTTTTGATTTACTTGAATGTTTTTTGCAGTTTTCTCTATTGCCTACAGTACAGTTTTAAAGTATATAATGGTCATTTGTAACACATTATAGTTATAGCATAATACATAATGACATAGAAATACATACATCGTACACGTAGTATAGGTAAGTAAAAAAACACAATTCGTTCGAACTACAAATACGATATTATCGTTTAGTTAACGAAATCAGCTGTATCAAAACGGCGTCTATATAATATTGTTTTCCGAAGACTTTAATCGTGCTGATAATGGTCAACTGACTCGGAAATGGGCGACCGACAGTGATGATAATTGACATTGATATCTTGCAACAAAATTACGACAGAAAGAACTCAAAAAAAGTGTCCGTTTTGATAAGCGATGTCCGTAATGAAAATGTCATAATATAATTTACAATTGTGTCCAAACTGTTTCGAAACAATTTCACTCGCGACTCGTGCTTAAGAAATATCATTTCTCTTTTATTTCAACTCCAAAGTAAACGCTCGAACACAATTGAATTCATTTTTCTACACGATGCCGTTTTAATTCAAACACGACGAACATGATAAAAATGTTGACATTTTCGAGCTGCTATTTTATGATAACGATACAATATAATATAATATATTTATGTAGTTTCACGCTGCAGTAATCGAGTGTGAATTTGTCGTTGAAATGTTAATCGACGACGATTACTAGTGTTGTGATGTTATTGTTGTAATTATTACTTGATTAACAATAGTGTTTATTGTATATTTAAATCATAGAGTAATAATAAAAGTATTTTATTAAAAGTTGTAATTCTTAAATCGAGAAAGTGCTTTTTGTACACATCATTCATAGGCGGAAATCCATAGAAATTTCTGGTGTGGGGGGGGGGCTAATTAACTAAAAAAAAAACTATATTCAAATAAAATCACGTTTCTAGGCTAAGCCTCCTCCCAAGCCCTCCCTCATTTCCATCTATGGTCATCATTACAATATATATATCGTGATATGACGATTTTTCGTAAGGTAAAACACGTAATTTCACAGGTTTTTTTTATAGTTGCTTAAAAAATATTATTTATCAAACACACCGTTCATCGATTAAGTATATACAACTTACTATTGAATTACCATTGCAATCAGTCTGCATAACATGACCAATTTTAAACAACAGCCGATAGTGTATTATACAAAAGAGGGTAGTAAAGTTGTACAATAATTTTATTGAAACAGCGCATGCCACTTTTGTCCGTCACAAGCGTCGTACGACAAAATTAGATTCGATTTGTTATTAACCACAACTTACTGCATGTCGGGGACCAGAGTTCCTATCAAAGGTACAAAATATTTTATTACTATTATTATTATTATTATTATTATTTTTATATTATAATTCGTTGAATTAATTTAACGAGCGAAGCACGCATTACGGTTTTGTCGATTTTTGAGTTGATAAACACGAAACAGATTTGCATAATCAAGTAGTCCAGCTAATTATATGAAATTATTGAATTTTCGGGCATAACTTTGTTTTATTATTTTTGGATGGCGATTACATCGAGATTGTGCAGCAGTCACAAAAAATAAGCTATAAAACAAAACAAAAAAGATTCTATATATACTTTATATGATATAATAATAATATGTTTGTGTAGTGCGTAAATAAAATTTCGGTTTATATATGTATATAAGTATAGATACCCATATACATAATAGCATCGTGAACTTTATTACTTATTTAAATTTGACCGCTTCGATGTTTTTTATTTTTTTTATTGCCGTCCAAAATCGATTTGAAGCCGAGTTTGACTTGTCCTTAAAACGATCGAGAACACGTAATATAATATTATTATTATATTATACGCATAATATACTATATTATAGTGTCGCGCAGTAAATCAATCTAATACACACAGCATTGAGCAGTTGATGATAAATCGCAAAACCATTTAAATCCATTTATACGTATCGATTTAACATAATATTATACAACAGAATGGCCGCCTTCAGTCGCTTGAACGACTACGTTACATAAAACTCGACGAAGAACGCGTTCAAAGACACACTCAATAATATTATTATTATGCGGTTACGTTGTACTGGAATAAGGCGTGGTACTCGTGTCGAGACCCTAACTTTGTTTATGTTATAATACACATATATGCGCATATACTGCAGCATGGTTTACCAATTTACCACGTGCACTCGACTTCTTTGTCTTCTGCATTCATACAATATTTTTCAATTTATCGGAATTGTTGATTACACATAATGGTCATAATATTTTCGATTGTTTAATTACGTTTTTCAAATGACAGTCACCCTCTTTCCATTTCTACAGTGAATAATATAGCTGATAATCTTTACTGAAAATGTCGAGGTATCTTCATTGAAATCAAAATCCGAAAAATTAGTTTTTTTAAAATATAAACATTTTAATAAAATATATCAAATCACTCGATAGAATTTTTAATTAGTAACATCAACATTTTCAAAAAAAAAAATGAAATTTATATACATCCACTAAAAAACAGGATAACAGTAAAACAGGATGATGAGTTGCCATTTGAATGATGTGCGTTGATATCTTCACGGGACAATTAATTAGGTAGCTAAAAAAAATCTTCAGGATTAATATAAAAATTCGGCATTTGTGTGTGTTTAAAATTTCCAACACTCGGAATTCAAACAAATTCACAAGATTAAACGATGAAACGGGGCGGGTCAACTTGCTTGTTGAATCACACCTATGTGTATATTTTTCGTAATGCGATTGAAAACTCCTCGTCGTCATCGTCGACGATTATGTAGTTTATAATATAGGTACTGTAAAATTATTACATTATTAAAATATGAACGCATAATCGGACCATGGTCTACAATATCTTCGTTTTAATTTTATAATACTAATATTTATTGTAATAATTTTTAGTGACGAAAAACAATGTACACATCGCCAGTGGACACTTTAGAACAGTATAGACGTTTCAAAACACTATATTATTATAACGCACAAAATGTGTGACAAAGTGACGAAACGATCTAACGCACTAAAAATATTAATAATGTAATAAGTGGTCGTCCGTAAATTTGTCGTCGTGCATTCGCACCACACGGTCGATTAATAAAAAAAATTAAAATATCGGCGTCGGCGGCCGAGCACTTTTGACAATTTAATTTCCGACTACATACACATTGACATATGAAATCCATTGCTATAATATGTGAAACAGTCCGACGGTCGACGCGACACGCGTTAAAATCTCACATAGGTATATACAGAGTGGTGCCCCTACAACAAACAGTTAGAACAGTATATTATCGTGTTGGCGAGTTGAATCGAAACAGTTTTTTTTTTTGGTCCTTATATTGCTTGCCTATATGGCTATATTATATGCTTATTATAGCACGAGTATAATAATACGAAATATAAGTTTTTTTTTCAGAGGAGAGTAGTGAACATTAATCTTTATTATTCTCTTGGAATAATCAGTTTTTTTTATTGAAATACAAATTTGACGATTTATCAACAGCTTATAATATTATAATATGGCTATTTCCCAGCTGTGACTAGAGATCAAGAAATCGCAAAACAATAATCGATCGCCTTCACTGCTGACGAGATCGTTCCTAAAAATTATCCGGAAAACACCCTGTATTATAATAATAATAATTATGTCAGCTGGCGCCCACCGCAGCGACGTCCATTATTCGTGTCGAATTGTCTACCCAAAAAACAATGTACTGCAGTTATGTACCACGCGCCCGCGCTTGTTAACAATACGGTTCGCACGCGTTGTTATTATTATTATTATTATTTGTATTATTTGTATTATATACATATATGTATGTATACGAGTATTGGATATATTGTAGTGAAACGACTTGACCGGACATTGTCGCGGCGGCGGAGTTTTACGAGTACACTTTACGACGGACATAATAATATATTATTATATTATTATTACTGAAGTAGCGGCAAAAGTAATATTATTATTTTCATAGTGTTTGTTCATTATACACGTGTGTGTGTGCCCTTTCGGGTTGTCGAACGAAACGCAGACCCGTCACCGCCGCGTCGCCACTCTGACAATCTCAATCATCGCGATCGGATCGATGTGATGTTTTGACGGGCTGACTTCAAACGCAACGACGATATAATAATGATATCATGTACGTCATGTATGATGAAAATATTATTAATGATAATATATTAAATTGTTACAAAGGAGCTGCCCTGTGCGTACTTCGGTCTGCAAAACATCAGTTGTGTGCATCGTAAGTCGAGGGGACGATTTCGGCGGCATTATAATAATATTAAATGTGTAGTGTGCGCGCATAATTGGTGGACGATTGAACGTCAGGATATAGTCATAACTATGAATATTATTAGTACCTATCGTACGAATTTTCTGGAGTGATCGACAAAACGCTCCAAGAAGCTCACATAATTATTTAACGAAAACAATTACGTTTTTGGAAACTTTTTTCCGCAAATAATTTCAAGCCATTTCAAAACAACATCGTTTTTGGAAACAAAAATTATAATATTCATTAGTCATTACTATTATATATGACCGTTGATTTTTTTTTATTTTAGTTTTTACTCTTTTGAATAAAACCTTACATTTTAAATTTCACTCTCCAAAGCAGAATAATGTTATTCAAAGTATTTGTCGATCTATATATTATAACAACATCAAATTTTGTGCGAAGTATAGCTTATAGTTGGATATAATTATTAAAAGTTTAGATGACCGGAGTGGACTGACATTTTAAACTGTTACACCACTCTGTTTAAATTTTAAATACTCTTAACACACTCAAAAACTAGTTATTTAAGTTTCAAAGTACTCTGAAAGTTTGTTTTGCTGTGGAATAAACAATTAAAAAAAAAAAATCCTAAAGGTGAAAAATAAAAGCTTTAGAAAAATTTGGATTTTTAATTACTTAAGATTGTGTAAAAAAATGTATTCGTAAACTTTTATAGTTTTCAAAAAACTATTTGCGTTAAATGGATATAATATATAAATAGCTGACGGTAAACGCCACGCCCATGTGGTCGATTTAAATTTTAATCTGAATATTTAATTTGACTAATTTGACGCAAAATATACATATTAAGTAAAAACCAACACGAGACACTTTCGGTATATTTAGATAATGTAAATTCATTAAATCAGAATAATTTAGAAAAACGAATAATTGAGTAAATTCTGTAATCACTAACCTGATGATTTATTGTTTAAATATATAAAAGTTGGTCACCTTTAAGCATACCATCTATTATTCAAATATACGATAAGTTGACGTGATATGTTAGATATACCTATGTAATAAAACGTGAATGATCATTGTTACCTAATAATAAGAACAACTATCTTCGAAACGTTCGTCTCTTCCTCTCTTATATGATTTTTTTTTTCTGATTAAAAAATAAAACCTTAAACCGATGTGATGCCTAATAATAATAATAATAATTATTATTATTATTATAATTATAATAAAAACTAACAAAATCAATCGAACCCAAAAGATCGAATGATATTCGGTTTTTATTGCGAAAGACGGCCGTGACCTTGTCGTAAACGTATTACTTTAGACATATTATTATGCATATACGGCAAAATCGAAAAACATATAAATATGCGTGTGTGTGCGCGTGAGGATCGGCCGATTCTATAAAATAAATTCCACTAATAAGATTTTTCCACATCGTGTCTTTTAACGACAGTCAATCGCCTTGACAACAATATCATATCACTGCAGCATTATAATATTATTGTATGGGTGACGTCCATCGTGCAGAGATTCCAACGCTGATATATTGTATATTATTATTATTATTATACATATTATATTATACTATGTTCGCGACTAGGAAGGTTTTTTTTTTATGACCGACGAAAAACTGGTTTCGAAATTAAATCGTATCGTACCTGAAGCAGTTGTCGTATTTTGCAAATGAAATATGACTTTTTGGACGCGCATACACACACACACACACGCCTTCGTCGTTATATATTATTATATTATTATGTATAGGAACGGGGTCAAAAAATATAAAAACGGATTGATTTATTCGGTATCGCAGTAATAAACATCGCGCTTAGAATATAATATATGTGCGACGAGTATACGCGTTAGACTACATTGGTAGGTATTCGATATTTGCACTAGGCAGTGGGACATAATAATTATAATATATATATATAACGACGCATATGGCCACGCGCGAACGGTCGTTAAAAAAAATTGCGCGACGTTAAATCCGACGGCTTTTTTTTTTTTAGTGGGTCGAAAATTCAAACGTTATCGGCCGAAGATCTCAGAAAAATATTTTTGAGATTTGCCATCACCGTAGCGATCGTCACCATCTCACACGAGTAAATGCAATGCAAAATCACAATATAACATAGACATAAATCTTCATAAAAACACGATGGCGCACTGCAGTTGTAATATGTTCATTAAATTTATACAAATCTTCAATATTCATAATGAGTAAAATATTGAAAACAAAAAGTCCTAACATTTTTCTTAACATTTAATTACAAAACTTGCCACCCAGTAGGTTATATGCCTATTGACTGCCGTGCATGACGTTCTATTTCCTTGCCGAATTTTTAATGTAATGTTTTTTCACTCAAAAATTGATCTCACGAATGTGTAGCAGAGGTCGTCACTATATCGTTGTATGTAGGTTCATGAAGGAAATGTTCATGAAGGGTTCAAATAATATTTTATAAATATAATATAAATATATTCAGAATAATTCAAAAATTCCGACACTATAGGCGATCGCCACTTAAACAATAGGTAGGTATATATTATTTTTAACCTGTAAAGACTAAAAGACTAATACGGTTGTGGTTGTCGCTGGAATGGCTGCATCGGTTTCTTGTAGTTTGTGACCAGACCGAGTTTCTTCGGGAGCCCATAATTTCATAATTTGATGCAAAAAGATTTTTTTTCATTTCACGGCAGTTCCTGTTTCATCTTCATAGGCCTTGTAAAAAAAATTATTTTCAGTCGATTTACCGCTTGATATTTGAATAATAATATAATTGACGTTAATATCACAAATAAACAGAGAAAATGAAATGGCGGACGAAACAGCAAAGGAAGCAGCACAACCAAACAACCATATACAACTTCTGGATATAGTAACTTATGATGACATAAAAACTCATATTAAAAACAAATTTCAAATAAAATGACAAATGAACTGGTCGAGACAACCGACCAAACTCAGGAAAATAAAAACACAATTTTAAACTGACAAGACCCGAATCTCAGCAGGAGAAAAAAAATTATAATCAATCGTCTCCGAATAGCATACACATAGCTGACTCACAAGTTCCTTATGGCCAAAGTGTAGCTCTCTCAATGCACAGTCTGTGGGGTTATACCTTAATAGTAAAACATATAATAAAATAGTGCTATCAATATACCGACGAACTCAGATAATTCAACATTCTAACGAACAGGAATGAAGCATTAGGACCAGTAATCGAAAACATCGCAAATATGTTAGCTTTCTTAAGAAAAACCTACCTATACAATACAATTTAAATCTTCTGCTAACGATAAGCATAGTATTAATGTTTGTGGAAAAATTACACAAAATTAACACTATATTAATTGTATAATTTTAGTTCTAGAAATCACTCATTATGTATTAAACAAAAAACTAATAACCTCTGATGTTGGTGTTTTTAAGTTCGAGTTTAAAATATTAACGGAGAAAATATTATTTTATTTCGACTATATAATTAAATACAAGAAGTATTTACATAATATAGTAATATAATTTTATAGGTATTATAATTTATACGTTTAATTTAGAAAAAAAGACATCATATAATGTAATGTAATGTGTAAAGAAACATTTTGATTCGACCATTATACGTATTTGTTTTCTAAAAATAAAAAAAATTTGAGGTTGAAATACCGGTATACGGCCCAAAACCTTAATTATTTATTTTGACAAATCGAAACCAACATTGAAACCTATGTTTGTGGAGTCCTGTCACCTGTCCAAGAAATGAAGCGCTGACAAATTAACAGTTTTTGCGCGTAGAAAGTAATATAATTATAATAATTATGTCGAGAAAACCGAGATTCTATTGCCACACACGACACACCACATGTTCCGCTCACACAAATATTTTTATTTTAATATTTATCTTATCAGATTTTAACAAAGTGAGTTAATACGCAATAAGACAAATCAACACAAAGATTAAAAAAATTTATAAACATAATGATATAAATAATTAATAGTTATAGTATTGGGAACATTAAAATTAAACTGATGATAAAACAAAATTTGAATATTTAATTGATATTAATGAGGTACATCAATTATTGATAGTAGTAATAATGGATAAGATTATATTATAACCAAAGAGTGTTGGACGAAAATAATTAAGAAAGCATAATTGCTTTTATAGCGTGATAATAGTGAATTTAGAGCTGAATAAAGAAGGGGAATATCATAGGGCTGATTAATGAATTCCGATTTTAAATTAAATTCAAAAGAACATCGGAGATAATGTCTTCCTGCGTATACGATTAGGTGTTGGTTTGAGCACGAGGATCGAGGGTGGTTGGACTTTTGAGTTGTTTTTTGAGAGTTGACATGAATGCTGGGCATCACTTGAAATCTTTGTTGCAGATCAAATTTGACCATACTGCCGGGGCGTTTGGTTGGTGCACTCGTCTATATTATAATGTGATGGCGGTTATTATCACATTTGACGCATCTCCATTTGTCATAGCAATAATGATGCTCACATATAGGATTGACTGCAATATGTCATATGACATTGCGGTGGGACACACACACACACACACCCGAGCGTATTATGGACCAGAATGATATTATAATAATATTATTACACTCTCAAGACAGTTAGTGTACGTGATAATAAAAATAATACTATGTATACAAAACACAACACGCGGGACCGCCGCCGGTGGTTTTTTACGAACTAATTACAGGGGCTGGCGCTTCGCGGAGAGTTATTGTTTCTGTCCGTTTGCAGTGCCCGTCGTGTCGGGTTATTATAATTGATTCGACTCTTGTACCTTAGATATACATATACATATATATATATATATATATATATATTGTACGATCGTACGCACGCAAACGTAATATATTTTATACGTTTATTTTGTATAATATGTATATGACGTCGGAGTCCGTCGGTCATGATTTATGCGCCGCCGCCAATGACGACGACGACGGAAAGACAACGTCGACGGCGAAGACCATTTGCGTCGGTCCGATGCTCGCATGCAATTAAAACCGAAAAGGAATAATTCACGTCCGAGGCGGTGCTCCGCTATAAATTTCCGAGTGCCGATTAAGAGTTGCGCGCCTGTCTCCTGACTGCACCGCACCGCACCGGTCGTCCACCGATTCCGTCTGATTGGGTCTCTCACGTATCCGCGTCCGTGTACCCCAAAAATATATATATATTATTATTATTATATTGTGTACATATATATATATATATATATGGTCGCGGTCGAATAATATACAATATATTATAAATACGTTTCTATATTCTTTGTGCGCGCTCCAGGATAATGTAATTATTTATGTTCGGAGAGGGAATTATTAATTTGTTCTCCGGCGATTGATTCGTATAATATACAACGTGCAGTGTATAATATACAATTAAATATATTATTATTACGACGGCGGCAATAAAACAAATCGAGGCGGTTCCTCTTTGCACCGACACACATATAGGGTATTCCGACGTTATATCATGATGAGGTTAAGGCTAGTAAATAATATATTATATATTATGATGTATAGCCGTACATATATGACGTGTAATGTAAGAACGCGGTCGTCCAGTGATGGTTTGTCATCGACTTGCGCGTGTTTTCTGCGACACCGACCGTTATTGATTTCAAATTTTAAGCAGTTATATCATATATGACTATCTGATATAGCATTGATCGCCCAATAAATACCCAATAACAAGTCCCACGCACTAGGAAAAAGTCAATTGAAAATTATAAAATTATAAACACAATAGTATCCATAGAATTTTAATAATAATGCAATTCACCATATGATATTTTAATCAGACTATTTCTTATGTATTATGTGACTCACAGCTGTAAACAAATCTAACACACCAATTTTTCCCACTCGTATTCATAATATACTTCAAGTATGTAAACGTTTTTCTATGGTCCGAGTTTGTATTTGTTTTTTGATTCTTCTCGAATCTCTTGCAGTATCAGTTACATTTAAGAGCTAATTATTTTGCTTTATTTGCGGAAATTTACATTTTTATTTTTGTCATTAATTTCCATTTAGTTGGATGCTTAGTTCATTGATTTTACAAATCGGTCATATCACTTTTCAGTCATGTTATTTATATTATATACACTAAAATACAAAGTAAGCAACTGTAGAACTGTACAAAAATAAGTATTTTGGTCAATAATTGTTCACTTTTTCTTCCGTTTACCTTAGTATATTATGTCTACGAATAACTCACACGAAGGTCCAATCTTGAGTCAACCACATGATCACCAAAATGCCTCCCCAAACTCAGCAGCCTCGACATAGCCAACACCTTAGATTGCATCTCATTCGGACCTGACACGGCACCATCTCACACATTTTTAAGTTCTTAAACGAAACCGTTTTGCACAACCTACCTAAAAAAAAATTTTAAAAATCGTAACCTACGACAATTTTCACCGATGTTTATAATTAAGTATGATATGAATAAAAGAAAAAAGAATAAGACATTGACCGTCGCCTAACCGTGAAAAACTAACCTAATAACCTTCCCTAGGTACGTTTTGTCTGATATTTGGTGCGTCAAAATACATTATAACAAATATCTGCAGTAGACGTCTAATATAATAACCGCATTATCATCACAATATTTACGGTGTGACGTGGTCGCAGACGAACCGTCATAATATTATGTTATAATATGGGTAGGTACTAGGTACACGTCATGGGTTCTGACAGAAGACGACGAACGCATAATAATATATGTATTGCATATACGTATAATAATATAGTATTATAGTGACTTTAACCGCAAACGACGCGTCATCGATCGTGTACTCTGCACGAGTTCAGGTATATATATATACATTTATTACCATGGTATTATTGTTATAACAATGTGGTAGGTAGGTAGATACATACGCGACACACTTCGATATGACGACATATTTATTATTATAACACCGACAGACGGGTATTGTTATTATTTATTCGCTGTCGATCATGTCTCGACGACGACAAAACGACCACTCCACAAGTCGTATTATTGACGTTTTACGTTTCGGAGTCAACGAAATTTTCAGAAATATACCGTTTATGGTTGTAAATTTGTAATAATAATATAAGTACCTATATAGAGTATTATATAGATAGGTATATGTATAAATTGATAGTTAACAAATGATGATGTTAATTTTTCGATTTTTAAGACGGTATTATAGAATTACAATAGTATGACAAATTTTCTTCATCTCGCTAACTCGCAATACGGCAAATCTAGATTCTGAAAAATTAATTTCGATTTGTATGAATTAAAAATATCGATTGGAATTCAAAAGTTATTGGTCAATTTATCCTTATAAAAAAATGATTAACAACGACACATAATGGATTGGTTTGAACACAAAATGATTGTTACGATAATATACGTTTGTAAGACAGACTAAACACGTTATGCTATTTGACCTCTTCGTCACTATAATATATTAATGTACATACGCAAATATTTACCTATTATCATCATAATACCTAATATTTTACGGGTATAATGAGAGTTTCGTACAACATTATTAAATTGAAAATAAAAGTTCAAAGACAATTAATAAAAATATACATTATTATTATTACTATTATTATTATAGTACCGTTCTCAACCGTTTGTTGAATATGCATAGTTTTTTTTTAGTTAGATAAGCTGTACAGATTAATAATTATTTCACGACTTTGATCACGAATGAATGATCAAAAGTTTTCAGTGCAAATTTTAATTAAGTGGTAAACGCTAAGGTTAAAAATTCAAATAAATTGCAAAATAAAAATCAGCGATTATAAATCTATATGTTTGAATACACTTTTTATGTTTCTAGGTCGACTCGCAAGAACAGCATTCGGAAACACTGCAAGAACTGCATGATCGTTTAGTTAGAACAGTATAATGTTAATAGCTAACTCGTCGTCATGTTTAATGTTAATATACTATAATATTAGTATCGAGAATACTTAGAAAGAGTGTTTTCTAGTATTCGATTGGTCTTATTTAATGTACAGACCAATCAAAATCAAGAATTTCAAAAACATTATTGATTTTGACTGGATGGATAAATTTAAAATCATCTGAAATAGCTGTGTAACTTCAACGGCCAATATTAATTTTAAATTCGTTTACTCAATGAACACTTACAACGTATACTGCAATGTATAAAATAAGTAAATGAGGAAATTAATACGAGACAATGAATAATAAAAACAATAAAAAACTTTACTTTTTTAATTTCATATTGGAAAAGCCTGGACATGAGTGATGAGTGGTAAACTGCATAATACGGTTAATGTTGTTATTTTCAAGTTAATCAGAAAATGTACGTATGTAGGTATACTTCATACTTGTAAAAGTGTAAAATTAAAAATATTAAGAATTTATTACTTAAATAATGCTTCAACTCTGTAATTAGTTAATCACCCCCCCCCCCCCCCCCCACGAACTCTAATTTCGACATCGTTGCAGCGAGCTACGTACCTATATTATGTTATCAGCGATCTGATGAGCTCCATCAGCGGCGGCGGTTTTTCTCGACCGATTCCGTTTTACTTTTTTTTCCACTCACAAGTCTCCGGCATTACAGCCATATGCGTAATGTATGTGTGCGAAAGAATCACAGGTTTGTTGTCGCGTATATTATACGATGTTTCGTGTCCTGGCACGTTAAATCATGCTCAGATAACGTCGACTCAGCACCGTCAAACTGTAATTGCGATTTGATTTGTTTTTTTTTTTTATTGCATGGCGCAACCATACTTCATGGCGTCCGATTGCTGAGACGTTATTTATTATGATTAAAACGCAACAGAAAATTCTTCTAACAAATGCATAAACGTCTAAGATTAGTGTAGTATAGAGGGTCCGGCACTAACAATACATATCACGTATATCTAAAACAATTGAGTTTATAAGACTTGCGCTCATTGACAAAAGAATCAAGACCAAACTTAATCTAACATCTTTTTCCAAATCGCCCCCTCTCCCAAATGAAAATCAGACATATCCATCATATTCATCCCAAATTCCCAATCGTCGCAGGCTCTTCCGATATTCTACGGCTGTAACTCTGAGACAAACAACTGACCACCAAACACACCACACTCGAACGCCCGAAGTTCAATAGTTCCAGACAAATTCTCTGGAATTCAACAACGATGACTCTACGAGAAAACTCCAAAAACATCTAAAACTGTCATTGAAATTACTGCGAAAACTCACAAACTCCCTCAAATGTTATGCACAATATATCCATATCGCCATAGTGTAAATGCCAATATGTAACTATATACTACAAGCTAATAGCTTCAGATATTGAAGCCGATTAAGTTTATAATAATATTATATTATATTCAATATACATAATGATTAATGAATATTAATTACTAACTGTATAACTACGGAGAAGAAGTGTGCGACAAGAAGCTATGAATTGGATGTCTTTCGGTCTTGGTATATCCGCCTGTGCACGAGAAAATCTACCTCGCTTTGTATGAACCAATAATTTGACCGATATGATGGGAGAATTAGCAAATCTCGCAATCTGGTAGACTTGATTTATAGGTTAGCACTTGATTTCTTTTCGAATGTGGTTCAATTATATTAACATTCTCTACAATTTTGCCGATATCTCCAAGTACAATATCTGAAATTTTCGTAAAAATTAATCGAGTATTCATCGAGTCTGTATAATTATATTATTGAATTGACATCTTATTTTAATAACAAATAATAAATTAAATATGAATTTCTTTTACTAAAAAAATTAAATTATAAAGCACCACGTGGTGGGTCGGACTATATGGGTGACTACACAATTAATTGTTTTTAAATTTTATTTCCGTAACCGATTGGCATAGTGTTAATTAAATATTGTTCGATTTTCGTGAGTCAAAACGAAATTCGCGCGTGCGTCACCTGTAAACAACTTACTGTTTTATACAGCTAGGGGTTGAAAAAAATAAGCTAAAACCACTCATTCCTTCTCTTATATGTCTTTTTTGGAACGGGTCCAGTAACTCTTAAGATTGACCGTTAGTAAAAAAATTAACTAATTTCACATATATTATGCATACAGGGCACAGGCAACATCCATATGACCATATTAGTAGGTTGTTTTATCTACGTCTATTGGAATCGATGATGTTAATTTTTTTCCGACTAGTTTCACACGGTTTCGCGTAGAATAATATTATAGTAATAACTCGTCGATGGATCGTCCGGCTGTCAACCGTTTGTCGTTTGACTTCTTTGATAAAGAGAAAGTGGGTGATGGACGCGCATTATAAATAAGTAGGTACCTAAATAATATTATAATGTATCCATGCTGTTAGTTTGATTTTTTAACCCATGGTGAGATTATTATAAGCGGATTTCCGACAAATCTTGCGACAACGCGCGAAGAATTGTTTTGGAAAATGTGAGAAACGTTTACACAACGACTTATAAATGTGACAACATTAAAATATTTTAATATTACATAGCTACACAGACTGTGCATTTTGAGTATGCAATTCAATCAAAGGACAAAAAAAAATACATATATATTTATGTTATCGAATAAGTTGAACAGTTTACCTTGGTTTACTGTTCAACGATTTTCGACAGAGTCTCGTTGAATTATGAGGCGTAGTATATAAAACACGCGAGCGAAGGCGATGAATCTCACAAATCTGTAGGTATATAGTATAATAATAATGTGTGGTAAATAAAGGCTAATGATGTGGTATACATCGCGACAAGGAATTCAATGTATGTTTAATAGTTATTTGACATTGGAATTGAAATCCGGTTTTTTTTTTATATTTAAATAACTATTTATTATAATTTTGTTGGTGTATATATTTTTGCTACAATTTAAATATTTCATTTTATGATGGTATTCACGCGTCTATATAGTGAAGAATTGACAAAATATTCATAAAGCAGCGTTTAAACTATTTAAATTTGTTTTTTTTTCTATCATAATTTTTTACTATTTTATCCTGTTATATAGAAAGTAACATTTACGTATTATGTTAATATGAGTGTTTGCGTGTGTGTGCGAGTGCGTACTGCGTTTATATTTCTAAATCTTCATCTACGAACTAATGTGGTCACCATAGAATTAAAATACCTACGATCGTATATTTATTTAACATTTGGTGAGATATTTGTTTATAGACTGCAGGGAAATTACTAATGAATACACATAATGACTTGGGAAATCTTATTACTACTTAGGTACAAGCACTGTGGGTAGCAATGGGATTCGCACCTGTAATATTCAAAGACATAATATTATATCATACAAAAAGTCTTTTTCCACATATGTTCACCAATAATAAATAATACTGATTATAAAACTCGTGTAATGTATCAATTTTTTTCATTGATCAACCCTCGGAAACATAGTTTAGTCATCGGGTGAAGGTTATTTTAAGATGGGTTTTTACTGTGGGGAGATTACGGTTGGTTTGAAAAAATATATTATATACGTGGCGAGGATTCGTCACTAAGAATCCGGGTGGTTACCCATCCGGAAACTAGTGACACCGATCGGTGTTTGCACTTAGAACTCGTTTTGTGAGATCACTGTGAAACACTAGACTAACAATGTACAATAGGTAGTGTTAATATTGATCATTCTCGCAGAATACAATAATTATTATACAAATGCCGAAGTTCAATCATTTTTTCGTACTCACCTAATAGCTACAGTAATATGTATTATATGTATAGTTTAAGAAATCTTTCTAAACGATATTTTATGTGATTCTGTTGTATAATCCGTCCAAAAACAATTTCGCCGTCGTCAAAACGGTTAATCAATTGTTTGCTATATTTCTTTTTTTGTCTAAAAACAAAAATAAAACATGATGCAACTGCAATAATAATAGGTATATTATACGCATCTTGTCCAACAGTGTTGCACTACAGTCATCAAATTTATCAAATTTATCATAAATATCATAATAATTTGTTAACATACATGCAGACATTCCTTACAAATCCATTACAATTGCGTACCAGAAATCTCACAGACATAAGCTGAAGTTTAGTACCTGTGATTAAAACACGAAAGTCCGTCCGCACAACACCAAAAAAAAAAAAAAAAAAACGGGCATATATCAATTGCGCTGTAAATCACAGGTAAAAAAAGAAAAATTATGTGATAGGAAAAAGGTATAAGTACATCAATTGCGGCGATCGATACTTCAATGTTATAAATTGTGTACGTCAATTGCGCCGATCGATTCTTATTAAATACATAATTATATAAACATGTGTAATACCTATTATTTCTATTGATTACAAAACTTAAAGATTAGCATTGTTGTATATTTGGTAAATAAGGAACTTACAAATAGGTTTTGCAACTATGGTTTTTACGTGTGTAATGTAAATATGATATTTGACCATTTTTTCGACATATTTTTAATTGCCTCACAATATGATGAAGCTGATGTTGCCAGATAAGTCACTTTTATATCAAATGTTTTAAAACTTTTACAGTCATCGACTTTTAGATTAAAAATGATTTTTAAATTGTGTGTAATGTATATATTTTTGTTTATTGTTGTACAAAAATTATTATAAAAATAATATAATTAATATAAATTAATATAATATAAATAATAATATAAATTAATATTTAGCTAATATATTATAATATAATATAATTATTATAAAAATTAAAACTAACCAAGACAGTTTGACATTGTCAAATGCTCCGGTGCAATTTATGTACCTATACCTTTTTTATAGCGGCGCAATAGATGTATACTATACAGGTATAGTGTCCCAAATCCGGTGCAATTGACGAACAACTGAAAAAAACCTCATCCGTTCGTCGTTCCAATTCATATTACACGGCTCCTATAGTTAATACATGTAAATAATAATAAATCGTCGGAATGGCCATTGACTATTAATTATTATATTTTGCGTTAATCACACAGCCTGCACCGCACGCAAAACATGATAACCATGATCAGTGGCGTATTTTAGATGATATCTCGAGGGGAGGGGGGTTCAACATATAGTGAATATACAAATATCATATACCTACTAAAATAAAAATAGTAAATTATAAAATAAATGATAATACCAATGTGTAGGACTTTTTTTTTTTAAAGTCAAATGGTTTCATACATGGAAGACACCTCTCTCAAAATACGCCGTTGAACATAGTACATATGATATATGCATAGGTTAGGTTATCTTATAATAGTCTTCTCTATTTTCATATATAATATATAATAACCGACACCCGTCGCTGAATTGAGTAAATTCTTGCAAACAACCGCATGCGCTTGATGCGGTGAAAAATATCGTAAATTTTATTTTTAATAACGATATCGATTCCACCCTGGTAGAAAGGAAGGTGTAGACTGTAGGTACATAATCATCATAATACGGTAGAGGGGTACCCACGCAAAAATACGCAGAAACTTGTCGTCGCGCCATAAAACTGTGTGCTAGTGAGCGCAATAAATCTGTCGACGAGCGCACCACCATGGCAACTTATTATACCGTCGTTGTACGTGTATTACTGCATATGTGTATATGTATGCGGGTGTGGTGGGTGGTTGGTGGTTGGCCGCCGATGGGTGAGGTCATGGCGAGGTGGAAATTATTATTTCGAAATCGCTCGTCATGCGAGTGACACGACCGCGGCGGCGGATGATTAGCTCTGCCGATGACAGTCGTGGGTACCGACTGATTTGTGTGCGCGAGCGTGTGTAGGCTATATTAAGCCTGCAAGTAAAATAGTAGGTACATCATAATGTTTGTCATGGCGGCTGCGGCAGCGGCGGTTGCACGACGCGCGATCACAATAATAATATTATTATTATTATGTTTTCGGCGCGGAAAATTTGTACAACTATACAGCACAATAATGTAAGTCATAATAATATTATAATAATATATTATTATGGTATGTAGTTTTCGTCGTCGTCACCGTCAACATTCAAACCCGTCACGACAGAGACGGGAAGATAGTCAGCTAGTCAGAGACTTCATCCGCACACTATAGTTTACAATTTCAGTTGAAATTTCGACTTGTTGTCGGAAATCACGTTGTGGAAATCCCACTGTGAAATTTTCAACTTACAATGAAAAGCGGCAGAATTTCACCGTCGTTTATACATATATATATTATTATTATATATATATATATTATTATAATGTAATATATTTTTGTAGTATATTATTATTTTTATTATCATGTAAGCATATTGGCGTATATATGTCGTATAGAATTTATCAATTTTTTAATCGACGTTGTATAGAACGTGTTGAATAAGATATAACTAGTATTTTTTATATCTATATCAGTATATCACAAACCAGAATATGTTTGAAGTGAATATTTTTTAGGTTACGAACAAAATTCGGTTCATTCAATACCCTGCAAGCAGTTACAGTATATTGTGTCATCAATACCACCCAAAAAATAAAAATAAAGGGTGGAAAAAAAATTAACCATCACAACACGCTATGGTTTCATGGTACTAATAATAACTATCTTTGTCTTATAATTTGTATAATAACAATAATAATAATAATAATTAATTAATTTCAAATAAAAATTTTATTTTTGAATCACTGCAATATGCAAAAAGAATTTTTACCTCAAAAATATCCTACTTTGGGATAAGAAAATAAGAATTATGCTTGTTATCTTTAAAAATATATTATAATAAAAAATAAGTTGAAGATATAAAATGTTTTTTTCGAAAAATTCTCATTAGTTTTTGAAATATAATGAATGTTTAACATAATAACATCTAGTAGACCAATCCAGTGTGTAATGTGTATCATCAGTGCAAAACTTCAATTTATAATACATGATATACATTTAAGACTTGCGGACTTGCGGTCTTATGCCATATTATAATATCGTCTTCAAAATAATTACTGGTTTTGAAGAGAAATCATTTTTCAAGGATACTTAAATACGACCACATAATAAAGACAAAGGTTTGTCGATTAAAAAACGTTGGAGCCCTCTCGATCGGGTTTTCCAATAATTTTCGAATGTGAACCGTTTATAATGTGCTTATAGTGCTTACCCGTGACTGTGTCTACATAATTATTAATGTCGAGATGATCAGTGTCGTCGGAAATGCGACAATCAATCGGTCACGATATTACAATATGATAATGATAATTATTTCGAGTGAATAGAAGTATTTTATTCTGTAGTGGAAAACGTGCAGTTTACCGATTGTTCGTGATGAGATACGGATCTTCGGAAAAAAAGTTTTTTTTTTCTGTTCGTATGCGACGGTATGTTTTATTGTGTTTGTTCGCGTCCATCTTGAATGAACTATAAGCGAGTTCAAAGTCTCTGAAATAAAAGCCGCGTGTTTTACTTAACGAAAAATACTTAATTAAAACCTACGACATATAACAAATTCGACAGAGTATTCTGTTAGTTTTATCGTCATCTCGTGAAGACAATTCGGCTTTGGTCATAAAAAAAAAAAACTGTAACTTCTGCAGCAGACGAGAAAGTAAGAGTAAGGGAGATAGAACTAGTCAATTTTAATTCTGTTTTAAAATAAAACCACGAAACAGTGATTGAAAATGAGCATATTTTAACTTAAAACATAATATAATATACTTTAGCCTATAAATTATAATACGCTATCATTATATAATTATGTGTACAATAATATGAATAGTTTGAACATTATATTATAAATACAAATTGTTTGTTTTGTCATTATTGCATAAGCGAATGTACCTATATTGAATTAAATATTTCAAAAGATTATATTGATTGTAATTGTATATATATATGTGTATTATGTATATTCAAACTCCTATAAGAATTGAGATTAAAAAAAATATATTTAAAATATTTTTCTAATCTAATTAGTTTTATAACATGCTTAATAAAATAAATAAAATAAAATCGACGACAAACCTATGACAGAAACATACAAAAACTGGATAATCAATCAATCTGCAGTTTTTCAAGATATGTTTTCCCCATAAATTTCAATAATAGTTTTCTTGTCTGTGGATAATAATTGAATCAGTTGTATTGGTTGGAATTCGAGGAATTGAGCTCTCCACGCCACAACTCATCTTCTACAACGCAACGATGATGATAAAGACACATTATGTAAGCGTAATATTATTGCAGAAACTCATTTTTTACATCAATTTTTTCATATTTATCCATCCCCTTTGACCTTTTGACATTATTGTGCGACTTTAGATGAGCCGAACGGTTGGGAAATTAGCTATGAAAATCGATGCTTTTTATACTGTGTATATAATGTTTTATTGGCGTATGACCACCGTATTCCATTCATAAATCACTCAATAAACTTCTTTGGACATCGGCCATGGTCCTTTCCAATATATATATACACACGAAAAAGTAAAGATTCGTGTTGCGTGAGGCGTACGAGTTTCGCCTGCGATTGCCATTCCAACGACTGTAGTGTAAAGTCCGCGATTAAAACCGCAAACAAAGTTGTTCGAAATGTATATGGTAATAATAATATTCGCATTTGTTTTTCGAATTATCGGTTAACCGATTCGATAGTGGAAAGTATTATATCCGCATTTGTTGTACGATCCCGCTAAAACTGCATACCCAGTTGCCCTATTGTTATATATGTATAGCATTAAAACGCCGATCAGTAATCAGTTTAAGTCGGGTCTTCTGGGACTACATGTATAGCGCGAGTACTTATCTCCAAAAAAATCCTCAAAGAAAACAATCACACGCCCAAGCTCTATTATATAAAACGTACTGTTTCGTTACACGCCGCCGTGCCACCCATGAACGCCGACGTTTTTCAGTCGTATCAAATGTTGTTTTTCTCTCTAATTGAAGTGCATGCGAAAATCGTACGCTGGCGGACTCAGAAAGTTTTTACTTTTGATGAAAAAAAATTTCGTTAACGCGTTGAAGTAAATAGTAATCGATGGAGCGAACGCGATACTTTTCAGTTGTCCGCTTTAATTAATTGTGAGTAGTTTACGGACTATACGGACAATATGTAACATAAAAATTATTATTTTCGATAACCACCAAGCCACTATTATAATATTATTTTATTATTATTGTGTTATGTCATGTGATGTATCGTGAAATGCAAATCTATGGTCACAAAATATTCGTCGATGTGGCACCGCGACTGATTAATCGAACGCCTTTAATGCTTAGAGTCTAATAAGGTGTGTGATATTGACGTTTCGCTAAACATTCCAGACTACAGAAAATATAAGTGAAAATAAAATTAGAATAGAAATTTAATGTTATATGACAATATAATATTAATATGTTTTTTTCTCCCACTTAAGATTCGTAATTATATACTAAAAATTATTATGATAAATTTTATGTAATAATTATAATGCCAAAAATATTATGATTTTCAATGATAACATATTGAGTTAAATTGATAGAAAAATTTGTAGAATGTTTAACGTTAATTTTTTTAACTCATTTAAGTTAAACGTTATATGAAAATTATAAAATATGAAAACGGTAAAAAAAAATGACAAAATATTTCAAAACTAATCGGAAATAATAACAAAATATAATAAAGGTGCCTACTACAAGAAAAACTCGTTTCAATGGAGGAACGTACATGGACCAGATCTTCCCCAACAAGGATATCCGTCGAATCTGACATCTCGTTTAAACTAAAAATGTAGGTATATGTGCAAGCTATATTGTATAGTGCTGTCCAATGCCTAATGTAAAAATTGGTTTATTGTCATGTTTATTATTTTTTTTTTTTTGTGGTAGTTTCCGGTGTTGTTTTGATTTTAGAAAAAAATATATTATTTGATCATCACTAATGAAGGGTGGAACAAAAATAAATAAGTTAAGTCAAAATTTTTAATTATTATAGTCTATATAGTAATAATGTATCATACTAAATGACTGGTAACCAATTAGTGTTACAATATAGGATTATTTAGATATCGACATCGATATTGAGTCAACAGCTGATATATTACCTACACGGCACCTTTTCGCAGTTTGGTTTGGTTAGTAATAATAACAACATTATTACGATACATTAATTACATTAATTATTTCCAACAAGTCCAAATTATATTTCAATAAATGTCTTCACTTCGAAATTAAGATTAATTTTGTATTGTATTACGCTGCACTGTAAAAAATATTAAAATTTTGTTTTCGCTAAACTCGCCTGAGAGTTATTATCTGTAAAGTATCTTGCAAGTATATTATATAATATTGTATAATTATGTATGACATGTTTTATGTCTAATCAGACGGATAGAAAACATCCGTTCGATGGATGTACACGACCACAACAACAATAATAAACGAAATATAATGAATTTCGTTTATTAATTTTACAAAATTACGACGTATGCCGCAAAAAAAAAGAAGGGTCACTAGGGGAAAATCACACACTTCCGCAGTCGACGATAATTGCGCAGATTATATATAGATGTGTATATATATTATGTTTATATACTCACAGCGCGTGTGGACACTTGTGATAATAATTATATTTTATATATAAATAATTCTCGATATTAATTTCTACGACGTAAAATAAATCGTAAAGTACGAACGCATTATTACTTATATATAAATATTATAACAGTATGTATTATGTAATATTGATGGTTTGCATTACTAAAATAATGAAACGAAATATTTACTTGGCTAAAAAGTAATAACAAAAATAAGATATGTAATATGATTAGGTGCACTAGGGAAGGTGGGAGAAGGGTGTAATATTTCTTATGTATTTGGAATGTAAAAAATATCTGTATCTTTGATAAATATACTCTCCACAGCATTTTCAATAGAACGGATCGTCCTCTCCCCACGCCAATTAGATGATCAACATTTCCATGAACTCACACAACATTTGTCGTTAGGTTAAAATTAATAATGTTAATAAATCCATGACCTCTAACGTTTCGTCGACGAGTGACGCGATGCCACTGACCACTGCTACAACTGCTACAAGTACTGAAAATTACAAAAAATCTGAAAATTGTATCGCCAATAATATTGTAGTTATGAATATGTCTAGATGTCTGTTAATATAATTTTGAAGACTCATCCCACTCGCTCACCACTGATGTCGGTGCACCTCGCACACGAGACGGTACAAAATAGTTCGGGGAAAAATGATCCGAAGAGTTGTCATTTATTTTATTTTTATCCATTATTGCCTACTAGCTTATCCTGCAAAGCGTGGCCCATGAATGTTCCCATTCTAAAATTCGGTCAAATGTGTAGTCTACACAGATACTTATTTTATTCCTTATGTCTGGGTTGTTTTGACCAAATAAAAATATGATAAAAAGTCTAAAATTGTATCAATTCATAGTAACTATAATTTACTTTCAGAAACAAATGGAAAAATAAATTGTATAGAAAATGATGGGCTTTCCAAGAGTCTACTAAATTCAACAGTTATAAGACATATTGAAAAGTAAAAAGCTAGTATTAAATTGAAATTAGTCTGTGATACTAGACGGATACTGTTGAATCCGTTGAAAAACATTTTCTGAAAGTTGGTCGGAAAATTTGGATTTGTAAGGTTAGGGTCATTCGTTTTAGGTCTATGATTTTATATAGTACATAACATAGACTACTTTTTACACATACGCCCACACACGAAGACGTGAATACAATACGATTTTCCAAATATCGTAAACTGAAAATATTTATGTGTTTTACATTAGTCATACCAAATAGGTAATTGTCAGTGGCGTGCTCAATGCAGGGGGAGTTAGGTAAGGTTTATATCTCCTCCCTCATTGTTTATTGTTTTTTGCCAACCTACGATACACAACTTATTATTTTTAAGAGTTGTTTTAGAGTCATTTATAGGTATCTGTATTAGTTAAGTTAACGATAATTATGTTTAGATGTGTACTTACCTACTGTATAGGTATATACCATGGGCGACCATCTTGTAGCTCACGTCTTAAAAAAAAAAAAAAAACAATTATTTTCTTATTAACAATAAAATATACGGTAAAATTGTAAAAATTATAAAACGTATTTGCAAACGTTTTGAACGCTCTTGATATCGTTGTATTTATCCATCATGTGACACGTGGACGTATTCATGTTGGTCACCCATGGTATACCATATACCATTTTGCGAGAGTGTGTGCGTGGAAATGACGGACGGCGACTGACTCGTTGACGGCTTCGAACCATCGCAATATAATAATATATACACCGCGGTACGAATAGGACGAGACGACGATGACGTACGCTTCCGAGGGTATCAATATTCATCAATCTTTGGCACGTCATAAAGTTAACCTCCGCCGAATCCCATGGCCGGCCGTACCTAAATATAGTAATAATAATAATAATAATAATATATAGTCTGAATACTTATATATATAATAATAATAATAATATAACGCGGCATTTCCGTGTGACTTGTACCGTCGGCGGACGTTGATGGAATGGTTTCCGTAAAATAATATATATACATATTATACATCATCCCGCGGGACCTCAGCTCCTAATACGTTATTGTTTGGTCAAGCGAACGCCCGCCGCGGCGACCAACCGACTCCTATCGCTCACCCGAGTTTTGAGCAAATAATAATAACTTAACATAATATAATATATGACACGTATACATCATATAATTATTAGCGTCCGAATTCGAAGGTATAATATATTGTGCGAAAACATATTTTTACCGTACCCATGCTTTTTGAAGGGGGACTAGCCAATTTTGCGTTTTACAATATCCCATAGGATCTTTCAAAAAAAGTTTTTCTCTCATTACATTATTTGTGTATATTTTGACCTTAGATAGTGTTTCAGCAGTATATTTTAGTATTATATTAAATTTGATTATATGTGGGAAAATTTTTTTGAATATTCAAAGTTGTTATTAGGAGAGTGCTTATGTAATAGGTAAAATTTATAAAAATCAAATATACCGCTGTTAGTCGAGCCACTTGAGTTAGACTTGAGGATTTGAAGCGGTTATTTATTAAATAATATGTTAAGTTTACCAGGTACCAAGAGTTCTGAAATCGAAGAAAAAACAAATATAATTAAATTAATGGAACACCTTGTTTATGTGTTGAGTAGGGACATCGACGCAATATTTCAACAAGAATTATCTCTTATAGTGTGACCACAGGCCTAAAATAAGCATCTATAATACATCAGTAGATGTTAAACGACCGTTCAACACGCACAAGATTCAATAGTTACGGACCACCGTACATTAACTTTGCTCCAGTAAGTTTCGAACAGCACATCGTTGAGAACTCTTTCGACATATAACATAATTTACTCGTATTCTATAATACCAGTTGTATTTCAATGGTATTACCTACATGTAAATAAACTGTATTGTATGATAATTTAATAAAGCATATTAATTAAAATATCTAATTTTTTTCTTCCGAAAATGATAATAGATTATACCGTAATGTCAATTATTTAGGTCCTAATAAATTATTATAATTCAATGCCGTTACATATTTACTATATTCATCTCATTTACTACTCAATTGAGAATCTTAGAATTACGTGCGTTAAAAAATAACTTCACTCGTGATTATTTTGACTAAAAGGTAAAAAAAATATCTTCAACATTATGATAATTTAAAATATGGAATTAATTTTGAAATATTTTGAATGTCACTTGTCACTTATGTAATTTATTATGTACTCTATCTTTTTTTATGTTAATTTGGAATTAAGATAATTGTATGTAATTTTGTGTATTATTATGTAATGTAACTCTCTATTATCATCACAAGCATAATATGTAAATCATCTTATTTATATTTTACAATAATAATAATAAAAAAAAAAAAAACTATGATACTACTTATGTTTCATCAATTTTTTCTGCACATTAATGTTATATTTTTAATCTTTTTACATAATGCCAGTCTGTCCTCTGTAACCATAACGTTAATATATGAATATTATTAATGTGTATGTGTGTTGGTTAACGCACATATAGATATCATGGTTCACTTAACTGTTTAAGACTCGCGCGTTTCCCCGAATAATTTAAAATTATTAATGAATCTTAGTTATGGCAATCATTTTGTCGTCGACCCATTTCTGAGATTTCTCATATCGTTCAACATAACGGCGTCCAATACGTTTAAGACGACGAAAAAAACATTTAACATATGAGTAACACTGCTGCAGTGTAAGGTCTTCAGTCAAATGTGGGCACTTGCACCGATATACGCCGCATATATAACATAATCACAGTATAATATATCAATAAAGTTTAGGAAGTTTTTTTCTTCAAATTCCAGCAGATCAATCCGTAACACAGTGTAGTACAGACGGGCCGTCTCATCCTCCGTCGCACACACACATATACATATATACATATATATATATATATATATATATATATATATATATATATATATTATGGAGATGCTCTGTGTGTTTGTGTGCAACCAGCGTAATAACGAGTGAGTCGTGAGCGCAAAGTCTTCAACTTAAATCCTCTTTTATATAAGAGTCGGATCGTTTGCGGGCCGAGCGGGCGGTGACTTTTAATCACGAGCGGTTATCTTATACAGTACGGGTGTGTGTGTGTGTACGTAACCGTGGTATAATAATATATACACACGTACGTCTACCATAATATAGCCACCACGACAGCCGTTCATTCGCCCACACGAGCCGCCACACCGGCTAAATGTGTGTGCTCACCGACGCGAATATGCACACGTGCATTGATATATATATATATATATATTCGAATTTGTGTAAGCAATCATGTGCGCGTCGGCCGCGAGATAATAGTCTTACGGCGGCAATTAAAACGTTTCGCGCCACCGACGTTCGTTCGTTTGGCGTGGCTGTGCGCACAACTATTTTGGTAGGTACCTATACGTACAATGCAATACAATGTACTGAAGGAATGGCAGTGGCGCCAAAATATATATAAAAATTTGAAAATAAATTTAAAAAAAATAATATAAATAAATAACTATAAAAAATAATTTAAATTATATTTATAATATTTATAAATAAATATAAAATATATTCATAGGTGATCTTAGTGTGCAGGGAGGTTACCTTTGTCATTTCAAATATACAATGACAATTTTATTAGATGTATAGAATAATACATAATATTACAGTTTATTGCAAACTAAAAGGCGATAATATTACATAAAAACTATACATGGTGTATGGTGAAGTAATCATAAGAAATAGTTGCGAGTCAAAATTTTATGTAGAGGTGTATAATGTCTTAGTTAAAATTTTGGACTTTGGTACCACTAGTTTGGAGTCTCTAGCTTTTTTTTACGGCCGCCCAAATTCACGATACGCTCTGAGGTTATGGGTTAGTATATTTTTTTGGACAGGGGGAACAGACAAATAATGGAATTGAAGATTTATAAAAATTATTAATTTCAGTAATAAATATATTTTCAAAGCATAAATAATCAACTTGAGCGTCAATCTTGGGGGGAGGGGGGGGGGGGTCGGATTTGGTTGGAGCCGCATATTGTGATAATATAATGTTAACAGGTTAAAAAGATCTAACGAATAACATTATATTATGATTATTGTTTTTATATCATTAATTGTTCTAACTAATAGCTAATATTTAATTTTTTAAATTTATAATATTTATCTCTAGAATAATAATATGATCATATTATAATTTTTTAAATTATTTATAATTTTAATTTTTGGTATCCAGACCAGACGTATTTTGATGTAGCATATAATTTACTAATAAATCATAATACCTATTACTACCATACGTTATACTTGAAAAATAATAACTTGACAGTGGTGTAGCTAAATTGCCTATCTAATACTCCGTTTACTACTACTAATAATAATATTATCATATTACACTGAGGATATCTGGCAAACCTGTGATATTTGCTACGTATGCACCGCACAATTCACAAATATAGAAGAATGATATCATCGGAATTCATAAACAGAATTCAATCAAATATATACTTCACAATCTTATATGAGATATCAGAAAAAATTATGTTGCGAAAGGATAAGTTTTCAATATCCGGAACAAAAAAAAGGTAAAATATGCATAGAATTTACCAGTAAAGACTGCCAGATAATTAGTCATTCCAGTATAATTCGTGATGATGTCACATAACTTTTATGCTCATTTAAAATTAATATTATATGGAAAAACAGTCCATTTTGAAATAGTTAAACTGAATTTTAAATTTTCGCCAGTGATAGAGAATGTCTAAATATCCAAGTTCTAAAAGAAATTTTTTTTAAATTAATTTTTTTAATAAATATATATCACGACGTTAATAAAACTATAAAAGATTATTTAATTAATACTGACACTTAAGCTGAATCTGATTTAGGTGTACAAAATATTATGACTGTCAGTCGTGGGATAAGAATTTTTATTTTTAAATATCAACACGAAAAACCATTAAGAACACTTAATTAACTATTATACGGCTAAAAACTGTTTTTAAAACTTTTTTGTAATATTTTTGATGTTTATAAATTATAATAAGTAACTAATGGTATCATTATTTTAAAAGTAAAAGGTGATTTTACAATAAATTATACCACCCATAATGTATAAATAATTACAGCTTGTGACATAGTGTTGAATTAAAAAAAAATATTCATTATTTTATTATAAATCTATTTACTTCGATTAATATCATGTTAAATAAAAAATTCATAAAGTGGTTGTGGTTATCAATAAAACTTTAAATTAGTTCGAAGCCTAAAAACTGGAATTTATAATGAGTTATCCACTGGAGACTTTGAATTTTCCTAATATACTCGTACAGTATAGAACAAAAGAAAGGTAGGTATTTCGAAAATGTTGAAAAGAACTCCTCGGTCCATATGTAAATTAGTTGATGCCAAAATATCTTTATTAATTAATATATTATGCTGTTTAATATGAACACTTGAATCGATGAATTAATGTAATATTAAATAGTATAATACAATCAATACAATACAATCGAGTCGCAATAACTCAAAAAACTTGACAACTCGAATTTTTTATCCTCCGAGAACTTATCTAAATTAAGTTATTCGGGTTAGATGTCTCGAAACAAATTTGTATTCCCCCTCTATTTGAGTTATCATGACTTAAATATTATATATAGGTATACCTGTTTGTGTATGAATGTGTATACATATATTTAAATTGAACTAGGATAAATTTCCTTAAGGGTGATTTTATTTATAATGATTCAAGTGACATAGACATAGGAAATTGGATGTAGTTGGTATTTTGGATGATGAAAAGTAGAGAACCTCAATACTTTTCAAAACAATTTAAAAAGAGGTAGATTCCACGCAACAATTCCTTAAAAAAATCAATGTTGTTTTTTGACATCGAGAATGTTAAAACTGATATGTTACTTTTAATTTTGACTAAATATTTATTATCACATTTTCTAGACATGATAACTTTTTTTTTTAAATCATCAAAATCAGAAATTATTTAAAACTATTTTGATTAGAAACATTTTATAATTTTGAATATTAATTATACTAAAGGTTTGAAAATGCAATGAAACGGCTGGCATAAGAAGCACAAACTTGAATCAAATTAAGGCGTCAAGCGATGTATGTATTTATGAAGTTAAAATGTTGACAAAAGTGAATTTCATACACTAATGATCCTCAAACGATTATTGTTGTATTAATTGTTATAATCCATTAAATACTAATGATAAAAACATGAAAAGTTCCACCTTTTCTCAAATTGTTATTGTAAATATATATAACCCAAACTAGTTTTATCTAGGTATTTGAAATAGGAAAATAATTACCGTTTCCGATTAGAAGCGTCGGTCGTATGAAATTATTTATCAATGAATTCAAATTCAAGACGGCCATTACAGCCAGTGACTTGTCACTAAAACCAACTGCACAGCATGGCCACCCGAATTCGTTTCTATGCTAAGAGATAATAATATTAATAATAATAAATGATAATAATATAAACAATAATATATAATAATACCTATATAATTAAAATAAAATAATAATATCACCTGATTTAGAATAATAATAATAAAAAAAAGTAAATACATGCGTTTTACACATCTGTACGATTGTACTAACATTTATGTTATACAGAGTAATTCAAAAAGTAACAGTTTATAATTACACCAGTTGTAGTGACTTACCCGGTTAAGGGACCTGAATTAAGGTTCTGGCTACATTCCTACTTTTTATATGATGTTTTTGACGTTCTTATAATGACCATTTTATCTTAGTATTAGTATTCTAAGTATAGTAAAATATTTTGTATCAAAGAGCAAACCAATAACAGTTTCAAAAACATAAGAGATTTTAAAATGTATCAAGTGTAAACAATTATAGCCTCAACATTTTGTGAATAAGATATAATATTAATGTATACTATTTTGTAAAGAGTAATTTGTTTTGTTGAAATGTTGTAGTTATTAATGCTATCGGTTATTATAAACTTTTTTTTTATGGTTATAATGTCATTATAAACGATTTTTATAACTTATTGAATCATTGCATCACCTGAGTGTCATATTAATAAGTTAATAAGTAATTATACAATAGTTATATTATTTATTTATACTTTAATTAAAAAAATATAATTCAACTTATACAATGTTTTTAGGAAAGTTATAAAAGCGCCTTATATTATGACACAGCTCTAATGAAAAATTAACTATTGAATGTCTATAAATAAAATGTTAACAACTTATGAAAAAAAAAACATGCACACCTAATACCTATGAAAAATACCTAAGAACCTTTCTATTTTTGATTGATGTATTGTAAAATATATCTGTGTAATATAATTATTATGCACCTTAAATATTAAAATGCAATAATTGTATTATAAAACAGGCCGGTATTTATTTAAATTTATCAAAACATCATAGAGTTACTATTAATAATAAATTACCTTTATCATACGAATATCTAAATAATATTTAAAAATAATATATATTTATGTATATTATACCTATACGTTTAACTATAATATTATATTTTATACGTTTTTTTGCAGCTCAGATTAATATTATAATATGTATGCTGACAATTTTTTCTTAAATTTTAACTTAAACATTGAACATAAACTGCTTCCATAAAAGTATGAAGACAACATAAATTCAATGCGAATAGTTAAGTGGTCAACGTTTAATACCTACCTATATTTATGATGGGAACCTACTTTGTAGATACCTACTATTAATAATGTTATACATAAAAACAAACGCTCTGTACAATTATGTTATTATGTATATAAACAACTCTCATTAGACGTTTCAAGGTTTATTCGCGATTTAGTAATAAAATTGGGTGTTTTTTTTTTTAAATAAACCATATTTTTTTTTTTAAACCGTGAACAACAAATGATACGGTACCTGTCGTGATAGTTTTTTATACGTCTTATGCATTGAGTGGATGATACTTCTTATGGAACTTCTTAAATAACAGATAACTTTATAAAATTAAATTAATTTTAGTTTTTCGCCAGCACACACATGCGTGCGAATAGCAAAATAGGTTTACATAAGACAATATAAGCTACCGCTTATGAGTGTTGTTAGAAATTTATTTCAGTTAAGACCTTGAAAAAGTTGGTACCAACTCCTCATAAACTCAACTAGTGGATTATTACTACACTATATTCCTTTTGACTTGGTGTTACCGCAAAAATGATAATAAACTTATTTCATAGTTCATCGACCCGTGTAGATTAAATATAAATATCTTTAACAGCACATTTGTTTTAAATGTCAAACTATCATAAGCTATAGAATCACGAACATTTTATAGATTATTTTTTTTTTAAACATGGTAAATTAAAATGACGTTTCATTAAATTAAAATACAATATTAATCCTGAAATAGTAAAATGTAATAAAACTATAAAACTATACTTTTATTAAAACTATTTACTTACTACTACTTACTAGTTACTACTTACTACAAATAAGTATGATGTTTAATATTATTTATCAATTATTTACATAACATTGTACCAATTATGTCGTCTTATTAATATCTTATTTGGAATTTAATTCCTAACCAACAACAATCTTTATAAATATCTTAAAATCCAAAATATTAACCAAATTATCAAATTATATTACACCCGCAGATTCCATAATAAACTTCAACAACACAAATCCACTTATCTCCAAATTATCAATAACGAACCCACTCCCTAGTAACCCGTGCTGTATACTTAAAAGGCAATGGTGTAGAGATCTTATTCTTCAGTAAGCGAACTGAATAAGTGACGAATGTTGCTATCAGGTAACAACTTTCAAAATTTCAATATTATCATTGTTATTACTGTCACTATATAGGACCACCACTGGGTATCCTCCATAATCACACGATTCATGTTATTTACTTTTATTTGTCACTTATCAAACCTACTCATTGTACAAATAATATGTGTAGATTATAGATTTATTTCAATAATGAAAAATAAAAAAATCCGTGAATAAAGATTATTATTAGTTAATCTGTATATTTTATATGTTTCAGATTTTAGATTTTAGATGTATGCGATACCTACACATCAATACTGTTTTGTGATGGTTTTAAAATGTATGTATGCTAGTAATGATTAAAATAATCAACTGAAATGCTTACAACTAACATTAAATGCTTGGATTACCTATAAAAAAAAATAATATCCATATAGTATAAAATGTATGACATAATGCATTATTCTTTTTGGACAATAATTAAAAACGATATATATGCACATTTACCTACTGATGGTGTATTATTACATTATATAAAATTAATTTACGAACGATTATATTCAAACAAGTTCTGCAAGAACACGTCGAATCAAACGTTTTCAATATTCTCTGAAATCAGTTATATATATATATAATATGTATATTGTATATACTATGATTAAATGGCATTTCTTTTATGTGTATAGTAATCATATGTATATAAGAATAATATAATAATACATTGGCAATCTGGTCTGAATCAGTGGTTGTGAATTTGATCTCGTTACCCTCTGCACATAAAGAAAAACTGAATTTGACAAAAAAAAAAATAATAATAACTATACATTGGAAAAAGAGGGTAGATCCGGTGGTTGTATACTATGAAATTTGAAAGGGGAGAAATCGTACAGAAAAACAATTATTAATAAATCATTATTTTCTTGGAAATGTCGGTAGGTAAAATGTCGGCGACAGGAAAAGGGAAGTTAAGGACGTGGATAGGGTGGCAATAAAACATATAAAAAGATACCAGAAATCACGAAGTGGTTTTTGAAATCACAAATCATGCGCTGACATTTCGGAGATAACATTTGACTTTTATGGAATGTAAATAATTTTTCGATTTTGGTTCTGTCAATTTTCAGCATTTCGAGCTCTGCACGAGAAGAAGGGAAAAAATAAATGGCAATAAATACAAAATAAGTACCTTTATACTAAGTTATATTCTTAATTTTATTTTATTTTCGTGCAATGGTTTCATTTAATTTACAAACGCGCGTAATGGGATGATATTTATATTTTTGTTTGTAAAAATTTAAAGTTAACAATTATGTTATAAATACATAATATAATAGTGAACATTTTAATATAAACTACATTACAATGCGAATGGGTAGGTTTTATATAATTAGTACTTGGGTGATACAATTATTATAACTTAAAATTTATTGCCCCTTCTATGTATATTATTTCATTATGTCGTACTAACTATTTCGTACCTTAGTCTTTACATTTGTTTTAATTACCAAACAAAACGTCTAACTATTATGTGACCTAATAACAATATATTTTTATTAAAGATGTTTAAGTAAACAATATAATATTATTAGTTATTACTAGGGAACGGATTTAAATGCTCTAAAAAACAAGAAAAATGTCTTAAAAAAATACGATTTAATGCCTTAAAAAATGCACTAAAAAAATGCCATAAAAAACTTTAAAATAGGTTTATATTCAATAAAAACAAAATTGTATTTAAAACTTATAAAAAACACATTATTATGAAGATCTAATAAAACATATTTAAATACAATACAATCTTAATTAATTAACTTAAGACAAATAGTTTATCGTATTTTATCTCTTATCTCTACCTTAATGTGGGTAATAATCTGTTGTAACTTGTATGTATATATTTTGTGTCTACACGTGTCAACAATAATTTCTGAATTTCGTAACATAATACATATTTAGGTATTATAATTTTTTTTATAATGAATGTGGAAAAAATGTTGAAAAAATGACTTAAAAACCACAAAATGCACTAGAAATTTCAAAAAATGCTCTAAAAATGCACTAAAGTCTTAAAAATGTAAAATAAAAGTTACATTTTTTAATTATTTGATGTATGAAATGAACTTTTTGCTTGGAAACCAATGTTTTCGGACATTCAGAAAAATATGCAATTTGCATTCAAATCCGTTCCCCAGTTATTACTTATTACGCATGAAATTACGATGAGATGTATATTAAGGTAATTTTATTTTTACTTATTTATCTCTAAAACGAACCAGTATCTTGGTAAAGTATAAATAATATTTTAATTTGATTATTTTGCAAATTTCAACGTTTCATAACTATAATAATGTTATACTGGTTCTATATTTTTGAAATATTTTATTTAGTTACCGAGGAGTACAACATTAGCTTTGATTATTTGCACATGATATACAGTTAAATTATTAAACTATTAAATACATAAACACATAGTTAGTACAATTAATAGGCAGTTTTACCAGAAAATGTATTGTCTACATCAGTGTTTCTCAACCTGAGGGTCGCCAACTTATTATTTAGGGTCACAATCGAATGATTTATATCAATGCGAAAATTAAAAGCACAAATAATAAAAAAATAAAATGAATAAAATATTATTATATTACATACCTATTACGAGTATAGATTATTTGTATTAAAATGGAAAACACGCTATTATAATTTGTAAAGCGATATTACTTTATGACATCTATCAAAGAATCTATAATAAAAGTCGAATATAGACTATCAAGTACCAACCTAAGATGAGACCACTGCCGCAGTGCAAATATTATATTATTATAGCAGCAACAAAAATATAGGTCAATATTGGATAAAGGTTCAAAATGAATAATATCCTAGTTTGGCTGAAGAAGCATTAAAATTACTTATTCCATTTTCCACTATATTAATGTGAAAATAGATTTTCCACATTAAAAATAAGAAAAAATAAAACTAGAAACCGTCTGGAAATTTTATTGGCTATGAAAATTAGTTTGACGAAGTCAATTAAATCAAGAATTGACGAAATAATATAACAGCAACAACTAAACCATTAAAAACCTTAATTTAAAAATATATTTATATAATGAAATGAAATATTAAGCGTACGTTTTTTAAATTTTAAATAAATATAATATAATACCTATGTATCTTTTGTATTTCTTGTAAACAGTTACTTGTAGTATTGATTATTAATAATAATCTTAGCGAGTATGTAAAAAATATATATGTAAGTGTCGTTAAGAAATTTAAATTTAAAAAGGGGGTCGCCACACTAAAAAGGTTGAGAAACACTGGTTTACATCTCACTAACGTATTGCATATAGAAAACTGTACGTTTAGATCAATCCATTTGAAGCTGTTATTTTAAATATTACAGTGAACCAACCCATTATCCAATTTAATAATATTCATCTAATAAGGACCCCATAGGTTAGGTTTTGATATTTTAACAGTTTTAAAGCGAATTAAAAGTTTTTTTTAAGTTGAACATCGGCTTGCATCTCATCCCAATCCTTTAATTAAAGTTCTATCAGAAAATACTATTTTGGGAAATCCTCCAAGGCGTTTAAAACGCAACTGGTGTAGAGATATGTTAACTTAATATTTTATGTATAAAAGAAAAACAAATAAATAAATTCAAATACATATATATAAATTAATGTATAATCTCAATATTTAAGTGGCATCACTGGGTGGCTGCTTTTATCAAGCCTTTTCATGTATTATATTATTACCTCAGCTAATACTCTTATTGTACCCATGAGGTACAGCTTGTGTATATATTAATAAAGAATAAAAACAAAAAACAAAATTGAAAATAATTTGAAAAATTGAAAATGTTAATGAAATACTTGTTTTAAATTTAAAATACCAAAATCTAATATTATACACAAAATACTCCCACTCCGATATGTTAAAAACGATAGAGTAAAATCTCAATGTACGTACAAAAATTGATATTTTGTGCTAATTATTGCAATAATTGGGTATTCTTGAGCTATCTGCACCCGAGTAGATAACGAAATAATTTGTACATTTTGAACTACTAACCAGTATTTACAAATTGATTTCATAGCACATATCTGCATCACATATCAGTGTGATGCAAATCGCATTTTCAGTTTATTTTATTATTTTTTTTTAATTAATCAATTAATATCAGATTTCAGAGTTTTAATTCTTACTGTGAATAATATAAATAGTATTATTATGTAATAGCTACCTAATATTATTCGTAAGCATGTTTGGTTTTATAATATTATACTAAAAACCAGATTTCGGTGGCTCATAAACGTCTATATAGCAACTACATAAAAATATTTCACCACTTGAATTGTTTTGGATTAGAACAAATATATCTTTTAATTTTTTTTGATCAGTTATGACATTAATACGATTTACGAGTAGCAAATATCATTTGACTCAAGGCACCTATAACGGTGGGTGTATTTTACATTATATAGTTTAACTCAGCTGTTCCCAACCCTTTTAACCGGTGTTGTCCTTTTATTTGTAAAAATGTTGTTATGTGCTCTTCTGTGAATATCATGAGGAACGTGATGAAAATAAACACTAGTTTTAATTCATAACTGATTTATATAATTTTATTGAACATTTTATTAACAAATTATAATTTTTTAGTTGAAAGTAAAAAGAAAAAATTCTGCTTTAATAGTGAAAAACTAATCATTAATGAGATATTTGAGGCTGCTTATTTTTGGAAAGTTTGGCAATATTTTTATCTGTTTTTATCTATTATTGAATTATTCGACACATATTAGAAACACTATATTTAATATTAGATGTATAGATAGTATGCTAAGTAATTTTGTACGTAAAACAATTTTTTGTCTTTTCAACTATAATTAATTTTTAATTTTTAGTTGCTAGTTTATAATTTAATTATTTTTTTCATTCTCAGATGAGCCTTAGTGCTCCTTAAATGAGCTGGTAGCGCTCTTAGGACATTGTGGTGCACAGGTTGGGAATCGCTGGCTTAACTCATTCCATTCATATAACGCTTTAGACGCTTATTACAATGATAATATTATAATAGTGATATTCAAATCAACAGCGTTTTGACAAGTTAATATGATTACCTTTGCCGACATCGTTTAATATGATGAATATTATTATAAATTATAATAATACCTACTGAATTCTATTTTCAGTTCATACGACACCACTGTAACGCGTGTACAACATGTTGCCGCACAGGTCCATATTATTTTAATAATATATTCATAGACCATTAATCGTGAAAATACGAGTTCCAAGTCTTTAATACATATATTGATGTATTATAATATAATATCGTTGAAATCAAACTACGACCATAGTGTGTATTTTTTGATCAAAAATTACCGATCCCGACTCGTCGAAATTCCAATTTCAACTATTATAATATTATTATTGATTATTAATAATTTTTTATGATACTATATTCTAATTAAATCTTTCACTTACTTACGTCATAACGGTCACAGTATTGCCACAGGCTATTAAATTATACACTGCATTGAAAACTGCAGATCAACCCGTAAAGCCTTTTCCGTCCAAATCAGTCGTCTGATGAGAAAGTAGTTTCGTTTTCCAACGTGAGTAGCCCGTCGAGGCGTCGAAAGGCACTTGTTTTTGGCGCGTGTAAAAGAGGTTTTGATATATCCGTTTGAGATAGTTTCACATCGTCGACGGCTCAGCAAGGATTTGTGAAGACGAAAAAAATAAAATAAAATTCATCGTCGAGTCTTCTAACAATCGTGGTCATACCTATAATGCACGTGTGTGGGCACATTTTGACCAAGACATATCATACTTATCATATACAATATTATCACGAATCATTTGAAGTTACTTAATTCAGCTGTTTTCACGAGTTTACCCGTTGTGAGATGGACGACACGTCTACAGGCACGGTTAGATCTGGTGTCGTGGTATGATATTATAAAATATTGAAACGTTATTTCGCATAAAAATTATCAAATATTCTAATCGCACATGTCATATGACTATATGATGTTATATTGTTCAATAATAATATCATGCAAATGTCGAAAAATTGTGACGACTCAATAATAATATTATAATCGCGCGCGTGAGTACCAGACAGACTATATATACCTTGTGTATAGCAGCATTATATATAATATGTATATTGTATTATGTATGCTACCACAATAAACTTATAACATACAATATAATAAGAGCGTGTCGTGTGCTGCGTAAACGTGTTTGTTTAAATTTTTGTTACATTATTATTAGGCATGTGTGTTGTATACAGTATACAACAACAATACGTGTCTGGTAGACGGGAATTAATTTTTCAGACGTTTCTACTTCATTTGTCACGATGACGGGCACAGAGACGGGCGAGTGCGCGCGCGTGTAATCCAATACAGCGCCACTACAACTTTTTTTTTTATATAAATTCAAATTATCGTTTAAAAAATGAGAGAAAAACCCATCACCAGAGTCCGTTCAGAAAAATTGCCGTCGGAAAGCGGTCGATTAATCACCGACAATCGAGTCTTACGGTGTATATAATAATAATAATATAATACAATATGTTCATGTATATACAATAATAATAATAATATTTATAGTCAGTATTTTATTATAACTACACGATGACGCCCGTCATATTTCCGTGTTCGCACCAATCATAACGTTTTAATTCGGACGTCTCGGACACACGTTACGTCATGGTAGCAACAATATTATTGTACGTCGCATTATATTACACTATCTCGTACCGGTACCGGCCCTCATAATACCGGTTACTATTAGTTATTACTACATTATCCGACTTGTCATTTGATTAGGATTTTAAAGTAAATCACATTTTCTTCCAAGAGATCCGGCGCATCTGACATACCTACGCTCAGAGGTTTTTCAAGACATACAAATAACGAAACTTATATTTTGCTTTTTTTTCGGCAGTTTTTTTGTACGGGAGCGACATTTTAGGACATTCGTAGGTTGATTTTCATAAGTTTTCATTGGAAAACAATGAATGACTATATCATCATATTATCGCGATTAAAGAATGAAACGTGACCGCATGATCAGCTGCAGGAGGCCATAGGTTAGGACTGTAGATACTTTGTTTGTACCGCGCGTAGTCGTATATTAAAATTATTATTTCAGACTAAAAATGAAAATTGGAAATTAAAAAATCCGAAGACACGTATTATTCATAACAATTCTCATTTTTTCATTTGTTAGGTCGTTAATAAATTATTTTAAGTGTATTTTATGGAGTTTGTAGGTCATAAATACATTTTTAATGTTGAGCCATTAAAATCCAAACCCTAGCCATAATTTGACATCACGGTTTGGTACGATCCTACACAAATATACGTATAATATCGTATATTATTATACGCAAACTCCGTGGTACTATAAAATTATAATAATATCACAATGTACCCGTGCAGGTTCGACAGGAATCACGGACGAAGAGTTCACGAACAAGAAGTAGATTTTCTTAAATCATATTCTGAAAATAAATTATTAATATAATATTGTAACCTAGGTACTTGTCACGGTAAACATCTTCGTCATCGTGTTGATGTTATTGTTGTTTGCCTCTGTCACGTCTTTCGGAGTTACCGGAAAATCGTGTGACGAGTGGTTATATTTTTATTCAATTAAAAACATAAGCCGGCGAAGATTTTAAACGCTATTATTTTTATAATCCGTGCATAAGTAGGTACCTACACATCTCGGGATTAAAGTGCAACGAGACCTTTTTTTTTGTAAATTGTATTTGATACGTGCACTCTTCGGTTGATCTCTTTTTTTTGTAGTGCTTTAGTTTTATTTTCAGCAACCCTGATTCCGCTCCGCGGCGTCTAATGTATTGTATATATATTATATATATGTATTTATATATATACGTTTTTATGTACTTACGTATGTAACACAAGCGCGCGTTTTCCCCTTTTCGATATTCCCACGTGCACAATCGACACGTGGTGCACTGAGAAACGAGAGTCGTCCAATTACAATATGGACACACAGCTTTAACACAAACTTTTATTTAAAAAAAACAAACGAAGAAGAAGAAACAAAACGACAAAGTGCACAATCACATTTTGGATCTTTACGATATATGTAAATACAACTACTGAGACATATTAAAAATTATAAACCGTATCGATATAATTTTAATTTGAGAAATGCGAATTTATAGTTTACAGAATATACACCACTTAACCACGCGCATATTATGCATGTATATATACAAACCATTACAACTAATATTTTTTTTTTAATACGGGCAGATAGGTAGGTACCACTGTGCTAAACTGTATGTATAGGTTTCGAATGGGTCGCTGTAATTGATGTGTTGAATTTGAATTATATGATATACCAAAGTGCCAAACTGAATCCAATTTGCTACCTGCAGAAACCATTCTAAAAGTTGTAAATCGCAGCATTTCTATACTGCTATCTAGAAAGGCGAGATGACAGATATAAAAGCACCACATAAATAAATTCACCTATCGCTCAGAAACTAAAAGTTTACACAAATATATTACAATATACAAATTTATATACATAAATTCATCGGTTTCAAATTTTTTTCTATCAAACTTTACCTGTGTAATATTATGCATTTATTTAACTCAAAACTAGGTCACGTTTTCACACTTTCTTTTATTTACAGTCCATATGTTTTTCATTCAAACTTTTTGGTCGTACAATATGGTCTTTGCAGTTGTCTATACTTCTAAACATAAATAAGTGATTTTGAAATACCAGTTTTGTGTTGTAGTGCTTATATGGATCAACTATATCATAACGCCGTCGTTGTCTGTTCCGGGTTGTCTCTTATTTTATACCTGAAAGCAGCTATTTACAGAAAAACTACACTATTGTATAGACATGTACACTGTACTGTAAGTTAAATGAAAAATAATATATTTCGGTCATTTTAAAATCTGTTTTCATAAAGTTCTAATATTATTTAGTCTGTAAATTATGATAAGTTTATACCTTAACGATATTAGTCGAACCGTATACTTAAAACTAATAGGTACGGCTGGCTATCAGAGACTATTTTCGTTTAGTCAGATACCGACGCGAAAAGTTATGTGACACAGTCGTGTTTTGATTTAAAAGTGGCAAATTTAACGATGTCTGCATTCTCAGTGCCGTCACTTTTCGAGTACAAAAAAAAAGACGGTCTGTGAACGTCAAAAAAAGTAGAAACTGCGCGATCTAAGAGCACTTAAAGTTAAACGTCACCAAAAATGTGCGTTTCAAATTTGTCGTGAGATTATCACTTTGCAAACATATAATGAAATTCATTAGGTATAATAATACATGCCGATTTGCTAACTAAACTTTTTTTTTTAAATTTCAGTGCAAATACTTAACAAGAATTCTATGATATAGGTATGTATACAACGCTTATTTTTTTATTTAAATATTTTAAATTATTCAATTTAATTAATATCCAAATTATATTATTTATAATTATTATACCGAAAAATGTTATATCAAAAAACATCACATCATAAATAATTTTAACTAATTTGTCTTTAGGAGTTTGAGTTAAAATTTAAAGATGAAAAACAAATGATGAATAAGAGTCGGGCATTGGAATTTTGTAGATACAATCAATTTTAATTATTATTCAAGTATAAAACTTTAATAGTATGTAGTTATAATGAGAGGGATTGCATTTGTACATATCATTATTTTATATGTCAATCGGCAATAAAATCCATGGTATTTAAAAAAAGTATATGTCTAATGTCTATTATTATTAAAATATTATTAATCATTATTATGTATGATAATATACACTAAACAGTCGATCAGCTCGAATATCGATTATTAAAACTAATGTTTGGGTTTTTTCTCTTAATTATATAAACATTTCCACTCGACAATAATGGTTGTATATTTTTTAGAACTTATTGCACTTTCAATGAAATCGTGCACCCCGAGAGATCAAAAGGGATGTAATTACTCACTGAGAAGCGTAGCAGCCCTCATAAAGCTGGTTAAGAGAAGATTTTTCACTCGTTAAGCGACTACTAATTATAAAAACAGGAGACAAAAATCTACGAATTAATAAACAATTAAATTTGTTCTGTGCGCAAAAATTAATTATACCAGAGCGATGTGATTACTTTTGACTACATAACCGTTAATGTATATACGCACCAAACCGGACGCGTGTTATTAATATTTTATCAGTATATTTATTCATATAAGACGACGGAAAAATAAAAATACAATTATGAAATGAAATACTTTTCATTTTCGAGCTGTGCACAGTACACGTGTGAAATAGCTAAAAACGTCGTTATTTACAAACATAAATAAAAATTATTACAGACAGGCGTTTAACTTTATTCATCAGTAGGCAGTAATCATCGGTGTATTATTATTGTAGTAATATAAGACAGACATGTAAACGTTTGAAAAAAAAAAACCTTAACTACGTTATAATAATATTTGACGTGACATGTTTTATTTTCTGATGTACTTGAATCGAGATGTATTTATATTTTTTGGGACATGATGAGATGCGGTGGTTGGCCTTCAAGCATCGTCTGGAGTCAGATACCGTGGATGGATGACCACACGAGTTTTTGGTGACAAATCCTCAAATCACATGCACATGTTCTTCAATTTACCTTTCCTACAAAATGCTAATAACCATAGTTTTCAATTTTAAAATTAAATAACAATAAAACTTGTGTATAAGGTCGAAAACGATATTTCATAACGATTTACAAATAATATTAGATAATATTGAAGACTAACAGCTGACATATAGTACTCACGGTCTCCCAGCGATTCCCCCGAATCAAACAATTGAATAGAGATATAAAATTATGACTTGATTATAATAATCACCGTTTTTAAAGTCAACGAATATATGAATTTAATAATATTATGTTAGTTAACAAATTGAAATCCTATGAAAAAAAAACACATTCGTTGCATATGCGCATCTTCGTATCAATAATTCGAATATTACGATAGTTATTATGCAATTACTTCAAAGTAAAATAATATAAATTATAAAACCAACACACATATTATATTATACATTATTATATATTCATGCGAAAGACGACTAGCTATGAAGAATCGACTTAAGAATAATAATAATATATTATTATATTTTTCATGATTTACTTAACAATAGTTATTTCATTATCTATATAGTTTAAACACAATATTTTATTATGTCTATTTTAATACTACTACACATCGTTCATAGTTCACATAATTCGCATACCAATACACATGTTATGATTATTATAATATTAATAATACGATGTCAACCAAAGAGTTCGCGATTAGGTATATGTATAATAATCATAATCGAAATAGTATGTATAGGTACCATGTCAATTATGGTTTATGATTTCATAGGTGAAACTGTGCAGTACATAATAATATTCATATACCTACGTTTCAAGTTATATTCTTTGGCGCGGACGTATTGTGATATTTTATACCAGCTACTGTAGCCCATAAGTCATACTATTGTCAATAGTAAATAATTATCACAATAATATATTATTATACAATATACATATAGTATTCATTTATCGTCTCGTCGGACGTCGATACTAAGAGTATATTGATACGTCCAATTGATGCCACGTGTCACCGATATAACGCATCGCCGTCTCGAACGAGTAATAATGCCATCAAATTGTTATATATTTAATATCTACTATTATTCTGTATCATATATTATACAGAGTAATCCATCTAACGCGAGGCCCTCATTATTTTAGAAAACACTGATTATTATACGTAAACGATTTAAACGTAAATGCAAACTATTTACCCTTAAAATATGTTACGCAGTACACGATAGATGTAGACCCTCGTATTTTATTATGTTACTGATCTGAAATCTAAAATCGAATCCTTTGAAATGTGACGCAGGAATCGGAATCTGGACGTTTCCTGGACAAAAAAACACCATCCTTTTAGTACTTAATAACTATGTTATTGTAAATTAGTAGTGTATTAGTGTGAACGGATTAAAAATATTATCTAAATTGTATCAAAAGAATTTTTTTTTATTTATGCTATGAGTGTAATTCAGCCGAATCGGCTCAAAAATGGAATTTTGAGAGCTCAACAATACACGCGATATATTTAAGAATAACAATAAAACGGACGAACGAGAGGAAAAACGAAGAAAAGAAAAATATATATAAAAATCAAATGGACGACTCTCAAAGTGTGTGGACAAAAATCCAATACGCTCTTTGAAGGGCACTATATAATAATAATAATAATATACTCGTCGTCGATCGTTTGCTCTTTACCGGACGTGTCCTTTGTTTCCTTTTTTAACCCCGGTTTTTCCAATTTTTTTTTTTTTGTTGTCCGTGGAGTACGTGTCACCGTCAGCGGTCAAATGTTTAAAAAAAAAAACGCTACGGAGTGGGCGAGGACTTTAATTTTCCTCGTCAACGGATTTTCTCAATACCCTCACACGACCACATACGCGAATGCACTCCTGCCCACCCACCCACCTAAACGTAAAATGCACGTCCATCGTCGACGTCGAAGTCATCGTTCGTATAATATTATATAATAGTACGTATAGCGTTCTATATTATATTTGTATAGAGTCGGAGGTATAATAGTCGTATTTTTCGTTGAGTGTTTTTTTCTTTACTTAATCCACACACCATCGTATGTTGTATTCAACACAGAATCGTATTATTATTTTCATATTTAAACGTGGAGAGGACTTTCGCCGAGTGCATAACTCGATCACTTGTACGATAATATTATTATTATAAACAAGGTAGGTAGTGAAAAAATGAAAATTCTCTTCCTTCAATAAAAATAAAAAATACTGCTTAACCTAACCTATCCCAGGCACGATCACGAAACAGCAGCGCTCTGACTTCAGTCTTCGAAAAACATACCTATTGGTAACTAATCATTTGCTCACTTATTTCTAACCATATGCGATCACTTACTATAGGTGCAAATGAATTTTTCAGTGGTTTGTGAATGGTTTTCTCGAACCATGTACAAACCCTGAGATCATCTACCTTTATTTATTTGATTGCTTCGGGATTTTTCCGGTATGTCGATACGATGATTTATTTACCGGCTGCGACGTCTCGAACGCGGTTCAAAATATAACGAAACGACATAACAAAAATAATATATTATAAATACACCATGTATACCACTACATGATACTACTATAGCTGAACTGAATATCTTGGTTTCACCCGTACGTAGTTTTTTTTTTTTTGTGGAAAATCATAAACAATTTGATGGTTTAAGTGCACATGTATGGACAAATCGGCGTTAGGGCACTTAGATTTGTGAAATAATTCGACTTAGATGAACAGTTTGAATTTAGCACTAGGTATATTTTTAACGTGGCCTAAACTCTAACTCTCTAAACTTTTCTGATATCTCTAAAACCAATCTCTGATGTTTTTTTCAAACTCAATTGAGTAGTTATTGATTACATAAGCATTTGATTTTCAGGTAATAAAGTTTATTTAATAAAGAGCATGTAAACACGAATATTTTATGCATACTTGTACCTGATCTGATGATCTAATGACCGAGTAACCAATGACAACCATTTATAAAGAAACAAAAACTTTCTATTTCTGTCTCAAATCTTAAGATACTTGTTTGAACACCTCTTGTGGAAGTTCTAAGGTCAAAATCTTTTCCTTTTGGCACATCTAGAGCATTAGAGAAAACACAAATCAAAATTTCTAGTTTGTACGTTTTGTAGTTTTTAAGATGTCGCGATGAATGAGTGATTGAGTGGTATTTGAATTATATAATGGTTACATACATAAATATAGTCATAAGATATATTGTACATTTATAATATTTTTGTAAACTCTAAAACGCATGACCCCCACGAATTCGTACATAATTCTATCGTATCTATATGGTGTATGACTACTTACTACATAACGTACGCAACGAAACTAAATAATATATTATATTATTATATTATGTTATAACAAAACGCTCGGTGGGGTGGAGAAGCCATGGAGTGATGCGTGAATTAGAAAATATATTACAAGTACTCGGCGGTGGAAGGTCCGTGTCGAAAATGTACGCAGCGTTATAATATTATTATTATGATGAATCGTTGACGGCGATGCGACAACGTCCCCATTATAAAACAAGAAATGTGATTATATTATACATGGGTAGTACGTATATAGTACGTAGGAACATATTATTATATGTCTATACGGCGTGGTGAACCGAGTAAGCACGCACTTCCCCCACTTTTCATTAAGTATTTAACAATGAGCTTATTAAAGTTCTGGCTATTAGAATTTTTTTATATACTTACTTAAATTCTTAGACCATATTTTCAAATTATTGAAGGTTTTTGTATTGACTGCTTGAGGTAGTCTTAAGGCAGTCTTTCTTGAGGTGTTGTAAACTTCTGTTTTTCATATGAGGACCCCTCCACATTTTTACTGTAAATCATTTAAACAATAACATTATAAAAAATACTGATCCACCTACTTAATTAAAAATTTGAAATAGTAGTTTTTCAGTAACTAAAATATTTATTATAACATTTATAACTGAAGAAAAATCCTTAGCAAAAATGTATAAAATATTTACAATAGGTATTGATTGTAGTGTTTAATATACTTGAACAATTTTTATTAACTGTTATTATAATGTTGATGGATTAATATCAATCCCTGAAACCTTCAAATTAGATTTTTTGGAACCAAATTCATTGTTTTGTATATCAGTTATCTCAGTACACAAAATTAAGTAATTCAACAAATATTCGATCTAGTTTTCACTTTAAAAAATAAAAATTGTTAATATTTTCAGAAAAATGAAACAATTATTTAAATTTGAAATGAGAGGTTGTTATTTGAAAAATATAAGTATGCGTTTTCGCTGCAGTAAGCTGCTCAAAAAGTAGTAAATAAATAATTCAAGCATTAGAAAAAATCTTGGTGAACAAAATGGTGGATATAACTGCATTATTGACACAAAAAACAAGGGTGATAAAATATCTTGTTATGCTTGATAAAATATCACTCTTTACTCAGCAAACAACCAGCAGAACTTTATATTAAGTTTTATACAAGATATTTGACATTACATATTGTATACAATATATATACGCAAGACAGGTAAGGCGCATGTTTATTGTAGGAATATATAGGCGGTGGGCAAGTTTATAAGTACCTACGTGTCATACACGCTACGCAGTGGTTCTCAGGGAGTCATTTTTTTTTTATCACAGTGCTTACACGAATTTAACGCGGAAACCACGCTTGTAACCATGTAGGTATATACATATATTATATAATAATATAATATAGGTACTAATAATATAATAGTGTCGCCGCGCCGGCAAGTCATGCTGCCGCTGCAGCGGCAACCACTCCCTTCGTGACGGCGGTGGTTACCCGCACCCTGCACCCACCCACCCATCCACGGAATCATGTCATTCCACTCCTCCACCCCTTCACCCCCACCACCAAACGGCGTCGGCGTGGGGTTTTTGGCGAACTCGTGGGGTAAGTTTTAATGAAATATTAACGGCGTTAAAACAATCTCGGCACCGATATATACACCGCGACGATACTGTATTTCAAATTGATTTATTTAATCAATTTTCTTGCCAAACCCTCGGGGAGCTTTAAACAACAGCGGCAGACGAAAAAAAATAATTAGGTATGTATACGATCGAGTGTATATTATACATATATATGTATACATAATATACATAGTATGCATACACGCATATACACACATAATACCACAACGTTTTGTTAACGAATATACAAGCCAAAACGGTGTTTTGTCGAATTTCTGTTTGGACGACGACGACAACGACGACTCCTCTCGCAGACGGAGGTGGTGGAAACAAAAGTTATGTCGAATTAATATTTTCGTACGTACGCGCGATTACTGCTGTTGTTGTTGTACAGTTTTTATTTTTTTCATTTTTGGCGTCTTCTCGACTACGCGCGAACGACGTCGGCAATGCATTATTTGTTTAAAAAAAATTAAAAAAAAAAAAAACATCGACTGAACTACGGAAGGAGAGACGTTAATTAAAATTTATTAGGGACACTCGTTTGTACATCCACCAGCCGAAAACGTGTACGTTACATTTATTTCATTTTATTTTTTGTTTCGTCCTTAGTTGTTGGCACGAATAACCCCCAAAGCGCGGCCAATCACCGTTGACCATAAAAAAAAAACCCCCCGATGAAGAGGCAGTGGACGACGACGACGAGGAAATTGGAGCTCGTTTTTTCCCAGACTTATATATATATATACGTGTATAAATCTAACACTACAGGGACGCCAAATTTCTAAGTTATACATTACAATAATCGTAAAAAGGAGCCAGGCGGTTATTTTATTTTATTTTTTTCCGTTCCGGGTCTCGTAACAATTCGACACGCAAAAAGCTGCCAAAGGCCCTTTTTCTGCCTTTCGTTCGAAAATAATACATTCCGATTTTTCCTTTTTATTTATTTTTTGTTGTTCGATGATGAAATTCGCATGGATCGCTCCGTTGGCAGACATTCAAATTCGTGTTAACGTTAAATTGTCAGTTTTTATTATTGTTTATGTTGATGAGATTTTTGGCCCTAAGAACCGCATACACACACATACAAATATATATATATATATATATATATATATATATGTAGTTATGTAGTATTTACGTATATAAAATAATACTTATATACATACATAATATATATAATATTACATATGCGGCCATCCCGTTTAGTCGAATACTGCTATAGGACGCGCATAACGATTTTGTCTGCGCAAATATAATAGTATAATATAATATAATTGTGGTTTTCCTATTATGCGACAAAAACATGTCGGTCTGATAGCGGTTGGGAATAATATATAACATGTCTACAGCGTATATTATGTGAAAATCTCCAGAATCGTACTCACTATATAAAGCTGTTTTCCATAATATAATAATATATTGCGGTATATAATTTAATATAATTGGTTTGTACGTTTCGAGAAATGTGATGAGACGACTTTCATTATAAAGTTATGACCAATGTTAAAAACACGATACGCATCTTTAACACACCGGTAAATACAAACGAATCTAAGGGGGATTCATAGGAATATAGAATTGAAAATGCGACGTAAAAGGGTCATGTAGTAGTATGATCACATTAACCGATATAGGTTGCAGTGTTGCACAAAACTTAAAAAATTGAGTAGGGACCATAAATAGATAAATAGGTACAATAACTAGATGATAACCGTAATCATACTATCATTATACCATAAAATTATATGATACTGAATTCGGCCTTAGCTATACTATTATGCATACAACAACGACAAATAGATAGTCGTCTCCTTATTATCATTGAAGTTGACTGCCATTTATGATGAAGGTGTTGTTTAAATTTACTATCATATTATAAACATGTTTATACGGTGTCTGTAAACATTACCTGCTTTGCAAATGACGGTAGACTTAAGATTTTGTGCTTATCATTCGATATGAGTATATGACGTATTAATTGATGGAGTACTTTATACCTAATCACTATATAATGTGGTAAGTACATAATATATATATATATATATATTATGTATTTATTTTATACAGTATAAATCGTTTACAAGTTAGTAATATTATAATAATACACTGTATAATGTTATATAATTATATTATACTACTTGCACCGTACACGTGTTACCTACGTCGAGTAAGCTCGGAAGAATAGGTGCATCAAGATTCTACCGAATCTAATATAAATGCGTTTTAGTCGTTTTCGAACCGCGAATTTTGTTGTATGTTATTATATCGACAAATTATTAAACAAAATTCAGTGCGTATATTTTCAGAAAAAAAGAATAATACACATAAAACCGATGTAATACAAATATAATTATCGTACAAGGCGACTGCAGTCGATTTATTTATAATAACATATAATAAAAAGGTAGGTATAATATTGTAACAAACAGCAACCAATAAACTGTCAGTCCGCAAGAAGTGTAATAAAATTATGTGGCAGAAGGTGTATGCTAATAATAAAATAATAGTTGGTATAGCTACAAGGTGCACTACTACTATATTATAAAATAATAATAAAAAAATTACACGAGAAAAAAATGTGTTATTTATCTTCTATAATACTTTTTTCAGAGTTGTTATACCTAATAAAATATATGAGTGTAGAGTGTCTACTGTTCAGTGTTAATAACAGCTTATTTACGAAAGAGAATTAAGTAGACGTCCGTTTTTGACGTTTTTTGTTTTTTGTTTTTTTTATTAATTCTAAATTTTACGTAGATATTGTGGCATTAAGAATTTTTCATGGTATATAAGCCGTTTCATATATTATATATTAAAAAAATAAAATATTATATATCAATAATTTTACTGATAAAATCTAAACAGTAAATGAAGCTACTATAAAAAAAATCGAATTTTTCTGTACAATAACACAAGTACCTATACTAACATAATATAATTAAGAATAATTTATAAGTCGTTGTACCTAGATAAAATTAATTAATTTGAAAATTGTTACAAATTATTTTGTTTTAATTCAAAATATATTAACCATAAGCTTGCAACTTTTACTTCTACTTACATTTTCTACACACAACCGAATTTAATGAGAGTGATATAGACTATTTTACAATGATACACGGTTCAGTCTACTTTACGGTATGTCAAATATAATTTTTTTGTCAATAGTTATACAAACTGTTAAAAGAATGAAATTTCTGAAAATTTTAACAATCATATAGTGTTAGGAGGGTAAAAATAATACATAAATCAGGATATAAAATTAGGTTATGCCAACACAGTTATATAAGGTATAAAATAATATTATGAAAGGAGTTCCTTGGCACTTTGGCAGTGATCATAATATAATATGATGAGGACATTCATGAATAATCCAGTCACCAGAGCATGTTGTGTTTTCTTGGTACTACGTCAGAAGTAATAGACGTACACGTATGATTGGTTAAATTTGCTGTGATGCAGCTGTAAAAACGATTTTCTTGGTGAAAAAATGTTTTTAATATTATAAATAAGTACTTTAAATGGCATAATAACATACAGTATAGGTGTGTCCTAAAGATCAAACGTCAAATTAATTTGGTATCTCTGTAGAAAATTAATATATGGAATATGGATTAACTATTAAGTATTTTTTGTCGATTAAAAAAAAAAATGTATCAAAATATCAATAAAAATAGTATTTACAATGTACTAGAACAGTCCCATTTCCCACAATAACTTACTTATCATTGTCTAATAAAAGTGAGTTTAAAAAGCATATGGTTTAAATCAAAATTGGAAACAAACTACCGCCAGACATTTCCAGGTGAACACTAGTTTTGTGACAGAGTGATGTAACCTGTCCAATTATTTTTAATCTCGTCCTGAAATAACTCAAATAAGTATTCAGAATGATGGATATATCACTAAATACCAGACGAAGGTGTATAAGAGTACAGAACATCAATAAATCTTTTAGCGTGTGTAGACGATATGGTATGTAGGGAATGATATAAATAAAGAGAGACACTTATGCACATGACTCGCAGAAGCAGTTAAGAGAGTTAGATTTTGTATTAACAAAGAAAAATCAGAATTTTTCATTCAGTCTTAAAATATAGGATTTGAATCATGGAACATGATATTGTGTCTCTGACATTACTTTAAATTAACTATTTTACTTTGAAAACTTTTCATTGATTGATGATTAAAAATATTTTTAAAGCAATAGATAAGTAGGTGTACAATAGTTCCTACATTCATAAATTAACTACTAGTTTTAAATAACATATATAGGTACGTCCATTATGTAACTATATTAAACTGACGCAGTCGCGTATTATTATTAACTATAACGTTATATTATATATGGTGTGAACAAATCGTTTGTTCCTTTTCAATCAAACTTTATATGCGCTTATACATATTTAATACTTTCTTAGACATATCTCACTCGTCATGAATACTTCTTATGTACAAAAACGTATGTCGTATGTAAAAAACAAAGGAGTTTGAGATATTATTCAATACACATAAAAGCTGTAGTGAGTGTTGTGTGCGTATATATAAATAAATATACAGATCGGGGGTGCACTTTGCATTATTCCAGAATTTTCTAGTGACTGTTTGATGAAAATTTCAGTAGCGTGGAAAATTGTCCAACCCTTCATGCAATTCCGATCTAGAACTGCTGTAGTTGAACATACGATATTATAATAATACGACGTCGTCACGCGCTTCTACCTATATAGGATATTATCATCACAAGGAAGATATCCGTGGCTAGAGCATGAGCTGGTTCTTTATATTATAATATAACATACAAATGTATGAGTAAGTACCTAACAAACGGGGACATTAATCCAAGGGCGTCATTTCAGGTTTTTTTTTTTGGGTGTGCGAAGTTTCAAGCAGGCCATTTTGAAATTTCACCAGACCATATAAAAATAGATATACAATATACATACGTATATTATGTATATTATCCTGCATTCAATTATTTCCATACATTATAGACCGGTTATTACAATTTGATTTTAATCATATAAATAATTGTGCATTCGTGGCTCGAGCATTATTTTAGGCTTCAGCAAGGCGCAGGTCAATTGTAACATTCTAAAAGTAAGGGGTGCATCCGCACACCATGCCACCCCCAAATTACGCCCCTGTATTAATCACACATGTACGATGGGGAGGGGGGTATTACTAAAACGATACCTAATGTGAAATTGGATGACTAAAGTCTCGATTATCGAATTGTGAACTATATAACGATAGCACCGACGGGTGGGGGCACTAAATATATTCGGCACCGGATAGACAAGATATCGGGCCACCAAGTTTTAAGATTTTAACCGACCCTAAAAAATCCATTTTCAAATGAACATTTCAAGAATTGGCCTATATTTTGCGCAACTTACCGAGTTAAGCTCGGTAACTCGACTGGTCTTGAATATATTAAAGTATGTAGATAGTCTCAGCCGAAATTGTTGTGTCGCATTTTTATATATCTTATCGTCCAATATACGTGCTTATAGTATTACTATAGTAGTGCTATACTTTTTTTCCAGTTCAAAAACCAGGGACAGATGGGAACTATAGTACTTATACCTATATATTATAAATTATAATAATATTACGTTATTATAGGTATATGTATATTATAACGAATCTCCGCCGCGGTAGACTCCCATCATGACTGCAGGAATGTTTGAAACGAAACGGAGTGGATAAAATGTCGCGCGTGTCATTAAAAGGTTGCCGGTGGAACATTATATTAATATGCACACGACCCGACAAATAATAGTTATTGTCTTGCGCCAGTGGAAAGTTGTGTGTGTATAATATATATTTTATTATACACGCGGGAGATTGGTGAATGACTATACGGAAGAGTAAAAGAATATGAAATATTAAATACTTAAATGAAAACACAAACGAAATTAGCATTTTATGCTGCGGAGCGGATGAATATCGTCTGCGAGTTCTTCGAGCTTGATGGTTATTATCGTAACGGTGTAGGTACATAATAATATAATAACAATAATTTGTGTGATATATATATATATATATACATGTGTTATAAATAATATATACTTTGGCGGTGTGCGGACGTAAAAATAAATTGTGAAATTTAAATGAATGGTGGTGAAGTAATATGTATATTCATAAGAGATGTGCTGTGCGTAGAGCACATCGACGAAATAGAGGAAATTTGAAGGAAGTAAATCGCATACAGGTATTGTCTGATCACGCGTATAATATGTATCACGTTGAGGTTATTTTTGTCAAAATTAGCTGCAGATTGTATAGACGAATTCGTGTTGGTTTTCTTTGTACAATTTAGTAGTTATCACTATTATATACCTAAGACTCACCAGCACCATCATCGCATCCATTCAAACGTTTTTAATTTTTTTCTTACAAACAATTAGCATGACGTACCTAGCACGAATTTGTGTGAAAAGTGAACGATAATAATATTTTAGTAGTTATACAACGATATAATGTGTATGTCAAAACATCGCTGCAATCGACGAACGCCATAATATGGAATCGAGATTAAAAGAAAACTGAGCGAGTACTTCGGTCGTTAAGGTCATTTAGCGGACAGTGTGGTATTGTCTCGTGCGCTCAGCTTTTATACGCTGTACACATCACGCATATGAATATATATATAGGTATATATTACATTCCCGAGACAGATGAGTTCGGCATCATGCTTTTTCGACCGATTTTTACGCCGGAAAGTTTCTTTTCTTGTTATATTATATTCCCCCTCCCCCGTGATACCTAGTCGAGCCTCGGGGGCTCGTTTGTGGAGATTCGTACGTGGGTATAATTGTATAATATACCTACCTACTTCAATGTAAACAAAGAAAGAGAGAGAGAGAGGGAGTGTGCATAAGAGAGGGACATATAGATATAGAGAGGGATGAAGAAAGTCATCCGACTATCGATGTACTACGTTATAGACAGACGGAGACAACTATACGCGGTGGCGGGGTCTGCGGACGACGGGCCAAAAGTAGGGGGTTTTTGGTAAAAGTCCGAGCAATCAACACGCACACACAAGGCGCTCCTTAAAACGGATGGAAAAGTTTTCGCTTAAATGATGTCCAGTCGGATTAAATGAAAAGGTTCTGGCATCGGTCCGAGAACTAATAGAGTGGCCCCGCGCGCGATCCCAACGGGTTTTAATTATGACTTCTTTCCTCCTTATTTCGTGCCGATCTCCTCGCGTACACGACCAGTCCATCCCGTCGAAATGACGGAGCAATTTCTTGCGTTTCCACTCTTTCCTCTCTCTTTCTTTCCCTCTCATTATCACTATAGCTCTTTCTCTTTCTCTCTCTCCCTCTCACACACACACACCTCATTTCCAGCCCCGCACACGTTTCCACGTCCAAATCGTTAAGTATGTGTATGTATATACCTATACATATATATAATAATTTCATTCTCCTCTCGTCGTCGACAAACTGCTGCCAAACGGCCGAAAGCAATCAACGGACGTGCCGTCAACGCACCCGCGAAATACCGTCGCCGCCGCAGTGCGGAACGCACACGTCAATACGCGTAACTATAATATACACGCGAACAGGCGTATATACACTAAAAATTAATACCACATGCGACTGCACCTCCATAATGCGTTTACATTCATAGTGTTATACATTTATATCAAAGCATGTTTTATAGGTGGCGGTCACTCGGCTGAAGTCGATCACATCGAAACTGCTGCTTTCTGCTTATACGTATACATAATATATAATAAACACGCCATACATGATGCACGCAATACCGGACTTATCCACCGACCCATCCTCCACCCGGGTTTCACGAGTTGTAAACACACTTGCAGACACTTAATAGACGATGCGTAATGGTTTCAGTATATTATACAAAACACATTATATCGAATCTATCGGAATATAATATTGGTTGCATAATCGCTGTACCTACCCATTGTGTGAATAATTTTTTTTTTCGTCGTTTCATCTACTAAAATATGTAGTTTTTACTATCCACACTGTTTATACAACTGCAAATTTTCGCTCCTAATTAATTCATCACACAAGTTATTACATCTCAGTGGCGTATTTAGGTTTTTTTCATGGGGGGGGATATGACTTTTTACCGTTATCACTAACTTGAGGGGGGCTACGCCCCCCTCACCCCCCCCCCCCCCCAAGTTTCCAGGAATTATAAAAGCTTATTAATATTAAATATACTTTCTATGTTTGCCAAAATTATAATACACAACACATTACTTGAGATTAAATGTTTTATTAAACCAAAATCAAATACTTGTTAGTTATTACAATACAAAATCTAATTTTCTTGCTTTTTTTGATAATTCATCTATAACTTCTTCCACTGATAAGTTTATGTCTCGATGAATTGACAACAATGTTAATCCATTTAAACGTGTCTAAAACAAATAATGTTATTTATTTATAAATGTAATTGATGTATAATTGATGCCGCTAAATCAGATCCTGTTAAACTATGAATAGGTACAAACTGAAGAAAATCTTCATTTAACCTGTTGTTGATATCAACATATCTAACACAGAGTGATAATTGCTCTATATTTGATATGTCTGTTGTTTCATCCGCCAAAATGGAGAAACATTTAGATTCATTTACTTTGGCTACAATTTGTTTTAAAATAAGTTTATTGCAGGCTTCTATTATTTGATTTTGTACACCTGGACTTGTGTATTTGTTTCTTTTGCCTGAACCTTCAAGTATTGATTTAAGATATTCGTCTCCATTAGCTCGATATTTTAATATAGCACGGAAGTTGCCTTCATTATATTGATCATCTAAATGTATTCAATAAATAATTGTAATTTATTTTTAAGAATTTTAAAATAAAAAAAAAATTTTATTAACCATCAATATTAAATGATCCAAAGTCTCTGTGTCCCCTTAAAGGAATGTTTTCTCGGCCACATAATATAATACACTGTATTATGGGAAATAGTCTCTTTCTGTTTTCTTTTACTTGTATTAATCTATAAATTTTAAAATATAAAATTAAACTGATATGTCAACTAAATATATCTATCTGTATAATGTATAATATTTAAAATATATAATATACCTATCATTATCAATTTGTTGAATAATGGGAACTTTTCTGTTTTCAAAGACATTTTTTCATTATCAATACTAGCACAAGGATCAACAGCATAAGCATTCTCCATCTATTATAATAATTATGGAGATAAAATAAATTAAATAAGCAAAAATAAATAAATCATAACAATGTCATGTTCATGTAAATAGTAAATAAACTAATTTATTATAAAACTATACCCACCTCGATGTCATGTCCAATTAGAGTATTTTGTTCATTCGTTGTGTCCAGAGTTTTATCTTGATGTTGAAGCAGTGGGTCATCGTCATGGAAATATTTAGTTATTTTTGAAGATTTCATGGTTTTAATATTTTAAATCTAATACTTTTTTAAAAATTGTTATAGTCATCAAAATTCAGATCAAAACTGTAATTTATTAAATAAAATAATGATAATGATAAGACAATTGTGATTACATGCATCGAAACCACGAACTATGATTATAATGGACTGGTCTCGAAGCATTATCAGTGGAACCGAAATGTCAAAATGATTAGGGAGTTTTCGGAAAACAGTGCCATCTATTATTCAGTTTTAATGATGACAATCTTATAATTAGAGTTAGGATGTTGATGACTTTTGCATTTTTTTTCCTTTTACTTTATACAATGCTATCCTAACTAAAAAATGTTTTCATGCACCATTGATGCAGAATATTCTAATTTTATTAAGTCATTTTTTCATTTTTTCGTCTTTTTGTGCATTTTTTGTGCTTTTTGTACAATGTTGGGCATTTTTCTTAAATTATAGATTTTAGGGCAATTGTTACACCAAAGTTTGGAAACAAATTTAATTTATTTAAAATCTAACTTTAAATTTGGACTATTAATAAAAAATAATTTTAATATTATTATTGTGGGGTTTTTTTGGTGATTACTTTTATCGCATTTATTATTTATAAATAAGTTTTTTCACTTACTTTTTTTACACTTATTAGTGTTTTAGATAATTTTTAAGGTCATTTTTACACTTTTTTAGGGCTCTTTTGTATGTTTTTAGGTCATCAACATCCTAACTCTACTTATAATAGATTGGGCATGTTAAAGCACATCAAATAACTAGGACCACATTGTACTAGAGAATAATGTACTCACAGAAGTCCTGTTTTCAAATAATTTTTTTCGGCATGATGGTTTACCATAATATCGTTTAGCATAGCTGTGGTCAAAGTTAATAGAATGTCTTAAATTATCATAATTTATTATTCTATCTTCAACATTTGAATTAAAAATAGAAGGAATAGCTCCTATTTTTAAGCGATATTTGCTTCTATTTCCAAGTTCCTGTAGATTATAGAAAAGTAAATATTTAATAATAAATAATTAACAATGTAAAAATGTTAACTATTACAATAGCAACATCCGGTGGGATTGAGTATGCAGACACCATATCTTCCGGAAGAAAATGATCAGCACACACAAATTGTGTAACATTGTCTTTGCAAATATACTTGCTGATTGCCAAATTCCATGCCAAAGAATTATTCTTTGGAACTTTAAATAGAGAAATCTTAGGATTTTTTTTTACACTTGAACATCCTAGAATTGAACACTTCCTTACTTTCATTTTAAATTTTCAAATGTAAAAACAAAATCTAAAATGTCTTGTATCGAAATCGAACTACCGAAGATCAAATAATAATTATAAATTTATAAATAAATAAATTATTTTCGCTATCAATATAATATTAAAAATATGGCGGTATAGTGTTATCAACGAATAAATGATAGTATCGTGCTTAAAAACCAGGTTGCGCTTGAGAGCATAAAAACCCCAGGTATCAAGGAAGAATACAGACATTTGCGACCCGTCCCGCTATACACTCCTCATCATTTCGAGACCAGTCCATTACAATCATAGTTCGTGATCGAAACGACAGAGCGCATAGACCATAATACCATATGATACTAGAGTATGACCCGCCACCCGGTATAATCACTGACCACAGACCAGTGACCAGCGATACCAATGAGAATACTGTACAATAATATAATATTTTAATTCTTGCAAATGTAATCAATTATTGATAAAAAAAAAAAAAAAATCATATTATTTTAAATAATAATCGTCAAATTATAACGAGTAACGACTATAATTAATTGTGTGTATACAGTCTATGGGGGGGGGGATTGATCCCCTTGATCCCCCCCCGTAAATACGCCACTGTTACATCTAATGAGTTTAAAAGTTTAACAAGGCATTAAAACACATGTTCTCCTCGAATAAATTATTCACTGTTTTCCAAATCGAAATACTATGTTATAGACGTTATAGCTCTTAAAAGTATTTTGTGTTAAACCTCAATCAGTTTGTACCTACTGAACTGCAAAATTTTTTTGTAAATGTACATACAATCCTACTATGTGAAATAATAGGTAAAATTCGATAAGTGTAATAATGTTTCCTTTCTTGACGTCGCACAGGCTTTCGACAAGGTCTGGCACCAAGGTCTTATGTCCAAATTAACAAAACTAAAAATGCCAACCTATCTATATAATATAATAGCCTTTTTTATCACAAATCGCACGTTTAAAGTAAGGATAGATACTGATACCTCTGAAGAACATCCAATAAAAGCAGGAGTCCCACAGGGGTTGGTCCTTGGGCCCACCTTGTTTAATATTTTTTGCTACGATATCCCAGTTCCACAAAAATTCCAATTAGCAATGTACGCAGATGATACTGTTATCTTAACACAAAATAAAAATCTTGAAAATTCAATAACAGATCTTCAAATTTCTTTAGATCAAATCTCAGACTGGTTCACAAGATGGAAACTCGCTCTTAACCCAACTAAGAGCGAAGCTAAAATATTTAGCCTAAAAAGATACACAAATCCAACCCAATTAAAAATCAAAAATCAGCCTATACTATGGAATAATAAAGATCAATCAATTAAATATCACGGAGTATACCTTGATGAAAAATTAACATGGAAAATGCATATAAATAAAAAATTTAACCAAGCTTATACACGATTGAAAATCTTATACCTCCTAATAAATTACAGCTCAACACTTCAAATCAAATGCTTTCTTCTAATATACACATCAATAATAAGACCACTAATTACATATGCATTCCCAATATGATGGGCAGCCGCATCCCAAACAAAAATTAAAAAATTACAAACGATTCAAAATAAATTTCTCAGAATAGCTCTTAAAGCCCCATGGTTCATGCGAAACACACAACTCCATAATGACACTGGTATACCTTACATAAACACATGGATAATTGAACAATTTAAAAAATTTCACACGATACTAAAAACAATAGAAGGCACCCTTCACTTCAAAATTGGGAAAATAACTAAAAACCGCAGACTAAAGCCACGGCTACCTCAAGACATCTTGCTACCTCCAGAATCATCCTCATCATCTTCATCATCGGTATCATCAGATCAATGACCTAACTAAACAACTCAAATTTAAATTCATTTTACTAAAAAATAAAATAATGTACAAATTGTATTACTCTATATATGAAATGTATAAATAATATAAATGTATAAAAAAAAAAATTGTAAAAACAAACATTTTGTTGAAACAATTATAATAAATGAAAAAAAATAAATAAAAAAAATAATGTTTATTTTATCCTAAAATACTAAATCCCGACTATAGTAGGCGATATACTACGTCATACAGTAAGGACATACTATATTATCCAAATACACATAAACTATTGATACCTATAGACGTATTCCACTTTTATGAAATATCATATTCAACATTAGTGTCGGTTTTGGGGGTGAGGCAAGTTAGGCCCCGCCTCACCTAAAATGTATTTAATAAAAAATAGTCAAAAATTATATCTACTTCTAAGCACACAAATAGCATATATTTTGATAATAATTTTTTATTATATTTATATATATATATATATATTATTATAAGATTTTATTTGAAAAAAATCCTTCTTTGTCAAGTTTATTAAATATTAATAAACCTAATAGATAACCAATTTATTATATTGTATTTGGTGTTTATTACCAAAAATAGCGATAAATCGATAAGAAATGCATGAAATAATTATTGCGTAAACAAATGCTGGATCATCGTGAGGCTCGATTATCGTATCCTATGTGTACTAAAGATATATGAGTTTTACTGGTATTATGGTCAGCCTGCAGTTCCGAGTAAAACACAATAATCATTATCAAAATATATACGGGACAGGCCTAATTAAACTGTAGTAATATTAATTTATATTATTATATTTCTTATTTCTTTTTTGTTCAAATCGTCGTTTCTGTTGGACGTTGGTTCGTTTTCGTTAAAATTTGTGTACGAGTGCTGCCGTGCTTTTTATTAAATATTAATTAGATATAACTCTGGTTGATGATAGACAATATTTGTCAAGAATCAGAACTATGAATCCAGTGACAGACGTGGCGTCTAACCAAAAAGATAGGAATTTAAATTTACTACACAAATTAATTTATTTTTATTCAATTTATATTTTTAGGACAAGGTATAATTAAAAAGTCTCTTTCAGGACTAGGCTTACTTAAAAAAATCATTTCAGGATCAATATAATCATAATTATTTTTATGTTTTTAAATTTCATAAATGGTGAAGTCTATTTTTTTTTATGATGTGGGGAGGGGGTGATATGGTTGCCTCATCAAAAAAATACTAACAGAACCTACACTGCTCAACAGTCAACTTTCATAATGATTGACGTATTATTAATTAATTTAATATTTAATAGTGTACAGGTACACTTATATAGTTATATATTATATACACTAATTATTATTGTTACAACTTACAATGTCGAATAAAACTAAATATTTTCAGTCGTGTTTATGATTTGCTAAAGCGTTCATCGTATTCCTTCATTAATAATAGTTACTATAGTAACTATTCTCAAAAGTATTAATTATTCGGAATTTTTCTTTTTTTAATTGAAATATTTTATTCATTTAATATACAGAATATACACATAATAATATGACATATTACTATATAATAAAATAAAATAAATCTACTCCTATAGCTTCTAGTAGATTTATATACGGTATTCTGTTATTGGTATGGGAAAATCATACGTTGTATACAGGGTGATTCTTTTATCAAACAACATTTATATGGTGTTTGTGTGTAAATACCACCTAACATAAATATCATAATACCACCTTAACACACAAACACCACTCAAAACCAACCAACTTTGAGAAGCTATATCTCGTAAACGGATTAACGAAAAATGAAAATTTAAACGTGAAAATTCATTGAAAAAATAGCCTTTTTAGTTTATGAAATTTTAAGCGTAGGTTGTCATTTGAAAATCAAAAGTTGATAATAGTTAACCTGATAAATATAAGGGTGAAAATATTTAAAAAATATAGTTCTAGAACAATATGGTTCTAAAATTTTGAAAAAAAAAATTTGAAAAAGTCAATAGTTTTTGAAATAATGAGTATTGTTTGATAAAAGAATCACCCTGTATATATAATATATTATTCGTTGGAGCTGCGGCTTGCGGATGAAAACTTTTATTTCGAATTTCGAGCGTGACAATATTTTAGTGTTCAATAATATACGGAATTTAAAAAAATACCCTTTATTTATATAAACCAATAAAATTGGGAAAAAAACTATGAAAGTTATTATTATAATTTATAATACACGTTGTTTATACATTATACATTATGATAATATATTGTATAGGTACTCGCGTGGGTGGCGACGGAACAATCGGTGGCGTTTGAAACCCACATTAAACTATTATTATAATATACGCTGCTAGAGCTGCAGTTGAAGTTGCAGATGCAGTTGCACCGAGTCTGGGGACAGTGCGTTGTTGTGTCGAGTTTCGCACGACAGCAGGTTACCTATGTGGCTATGTATAGCTATAGAAGGGGCGGCGGCGATGGCGTGTGCGAGACGCGTATATTACATAATAAAATATATTTCGATAAAGTCGATCTAAGCTGACGATCGAGAATACCTCTCTGCGAACATTGCAATATTAAATATATAATATGAGTGCATTGCTGCAGTGTACGCGGTCAATAGCCGTTGACTAGCGGAGGCGTGCACGCAGCGCGTTTGACGCATTCGGTATCCACGTGCACACAAAATGACACGTCGTTATATCCATTAGATCGTGTGTATACACGTTACAATATCATCGTAGGATATACGCGTGGCGTGCAGTATAATAATATATATATTCTGCATGTACGGGCGCGGCGTATATAATATTAATAAATCACGCGTATATATATACTTAGTAGCAGACGGTGTATAATACTTATATAATATCAATGTGGTGACGACTTGAGTCATATTGCTCATGACTCGAGAGTCATGTGGTCGATTAGTCGCCAACCACGAGCCGAGATCCAAAAAGGTCGGAGCATCGGGGATTTTTGTTTCACACTTTGTTACCAGTAATGAGGAAACGAATAATAATAAAAAAAATATAACACACTGTTTAAGTTAGAGAGCATTAAGTATATTGTTTGAAGGTGGGCGCCGAGAAAGCCATTCGCATAAAACTCGGACAGAAATGAGTAAATAACACACCGCAATAATAACATAAAGAACCCACCAATATGGCAATAATAAATAATAATATACACTTGCCAATAGGGCAATAATAAATAATAATATACACTTGCCAATAGGGCAATAATAAATAATAATATAATGGATAGGGATACCGGCCACGGTGTCTAATAGACAATATGTACAAATTTGGGTGCGTTACCACTATGCTCCATGATATATGTGCCGGCCGATGGCACTCCGGCGATCGCGAAGCTCTACTCCTCCAACATGGTGATGTTCGGGCATACGGGAGAAAAACTGTTGTCCGTCGGCTTAGTCAGCTACAAACGCACGAAACAGACGACGGGTGACAGAGACAGTAGGAGGAGGGAGACAGAGCGAGAGCATGTGGAGACGTACCTTAATCGACCGATATCCCTATATTATACATAATTAGTCGGTGTGGCCCAGACCATGGAGATGTGAGAGGGGAGCGTGTGTGCGTTCATCGCACCGGCAGGTATTGTCGTCGATCGGCGGACTTGGACCCACGGGACAAAGTCAGCTTTCACACGCACATGCAAATACGATTAGCAAATGGTCACCCCACTCTGATCGTCACAATGTATATCATAATATTGTGTTCTATAGGTAGGTACTCGTATAATAGGTGTATGGTACCTATACCTTTACTCGTATATCGACGTGGTAATTTACGGTATATAGGTACCAAGTATAAATGACACTATGACAGGTTTGAAACTCCGAGACATGCCAGCGCAACCGCGTGAAGACACAATATAATGTACGTGGACAGCGGAAATGTATTCATTAGCTACTCCACTGACGCTGAAAATAGAGTATAAAACCACAATTAACATAGGTAGGTTGTAGGTAGATAGGTATAACAGATATATGCAATAATTATATAGCAGATTTCATAGTCATAGTGCAACGACTCATATAATTAAGTAATGATGTACCTATAGTGTCTACCGCTATTTATCACTCGGTAAATGTCTACGAACTTTTATAATTTTTATGGCGTTCAAAATATTATTCTAATCACAAATACGTAATATTATATGCATGATAATTATAGATGAACTACCGGTTATGAATGTATCAGTACAATTTTAAAATGCGAACTCGAAGAGAAATTATTAATTTAAGCATTAAGAAACTTGTTGCAGTTCTAATAATTACTTCCAGTTTCAGGCATTTTACTTACTAGGTACCTATATATAATTGCAGCTTTTTGTATACGAACATAATTCTGTAATTCCTGTACTTATTAAATACTATGTTTGATACAAAAAGAACACGGGCAGTGTTGTAGTATAGTACATTCTTCGATGGAGAGGTCATAAACAAATACAGTAAGACGGAAGTTCTGTCAAACGGAAACCCCAATAACACGGATAATTTCTTTGGTCCAGATTCAAATACATAATGAATGTGAACCGCGTCAAGTCGGCAACTCCGTAGTTAAGACGGAAAAATTGGACGGTCCCAAGCGATTCCGTCTCGGAGAGGTTTTACTATACTGTAATGCGATGCACAAAGACTACGATGTCCCAGCGTGCAGCAGGCTACTTGCAATATAATATACCTATATAATATTATATAAAACACATTTTTCGCCTTACAATCATTCCGCGGACGATTAGTGAAACCTTTCCCCAAGTCGTATATGGCTTCCGAGCACCAGATCGTTGATAAGACCACTGTCCGCCGTCCGCAGTCGTTACACGTATTATGTGCAGTGGTAGGTTAGGTACCTACCGGTATACCTATCGCGCGTCGGTAAATTATTATCGACACGTGGTCGTTATGCGTATATTATCGTATAGTGACGGTACTTAACGCGCGCGTAGGACTGCTGTCGCGCGGGTTCGGCCTTAACGGGAAACCGCGGCGGCGGTGGCGGAGACCGATGGCGGGCGCGCCGTGACGACGTCGTCGTAGAAGAAACTCCTCTGCGCCGCGGCGGACTCCATACCGGCAGTGGCAGCAGTGGCGGAGTAATATACGTACGGCGTATATATAATGTGTTGCTCCGCGTGGCGTGCGTGCGCTAGCGTTTATTTATTGCGTTTCGTGTCGCGTCTGAAAGATTTGTGCTCGGATCTTCGCTGTCGCCTAAATCACTCGGCCTGCAGCAGGCCTCTCCACCCCCGCACGCACCCGACCGTCACGCGAAATTCTCTTTTCCCTCTGCGCCGCAGCGTCCGGCGTCTGTAAAACTTCTCGACGGGACCCGGTTCGAACGTCGTCTCCCACCCAACACACACTATACACCAACCACCGGCATCCTTCTCCGTCATATCACATAAAAATATATGTATATTGTTATACAGCGACTCCGCGCTAACGCCACAGAAAACCAGCAAAACACACACGCACACAAATAAACACCATACAAGCAGAAACAGCCATTACGTATATATCCTATACACTGCAGTACCGCAGCTACTATATACGCCGACAGCACGTAACCTTTTTATCTCGATCTGCCGTTGACGTCCTCCCGACGCCGTCTCTCGCACGGTATAATAATATGTACGACTCGTCGTCGCCGCGCGTCTTCTTCCACACAATAAAATAATATCATACACACACATTCACACACACACATATATATATATATATATATATATATATATATATATATATACGTATACATTAATATATTATATAGATATACAATTTTGTAATCCTCCGCCGCCGCCGTTCAGTCGTATTGAGATACGTCTTTGTTCGGACGAATTAAACGTCGTGTTCTTTGCGGATCACATCGTACGCACCAGCCGTCCGCCGAGGTGCACGCGAAAAACAAAACGAAAAATGTTAGTGAAATCATAAATAATATTCTTATCGTCATGTACAATAGTTATGTGGATAGTATCATTATGATAATACTATGGACATATTATGATAATGATAAACAAATAAACAAATAAACACAATATAATGATACCTATAAAGCATAATAATATTATGTCCCTCAGATGACAATGAAGCGTTGATAGGTAAACCGCTCGAGCCATTGTCTTGTGCAGGTCCAGCGACGAGTTTAATAATAATATTACGTATACCGACGAAGACGTTGACGGGTGGCACCGCGCGTCTTGTGTCCGCATAATTAATATCTGTTGTCGTCGTAGCAAAAGTCTGACATTGTTATTATCCCGTATCCGCACCGCAGTGATCTCTTATATTATTACGTATATTGTTATACTTCTGCGGAATACAGAACTACCTGTGTAACGACGCTTTTTCACTACTCTTAAGATGTGTCACGCGTGTAGGCATCATGCTACAGTTGCATTTGGAAGACCGCATCCGATCTAATAACATCTATCACAATAGAAAGAAACACAAAGAGAATCTGTTACATATGACTTCGTTTTAAATTATTTAAAATTGTTATGACGTTTTTGATCTATACAACGAGCACCTACGCCTGTATAATATGCAAAAATGTCAAATTTGGCAGAAAATTTGAATGACAAACATTTACCAATACAATGAAATCGATATTACGCTGCATTATATTATTATCAAATAGTTTTTGGAATTAACCGAAATCTATATAATATATATATATAACAGTTTGAGATTTTTTTATAAGAACTTTTGTTGTAAAAAGTTTGTGATCAGCGAAACATTTTTCTAGGTCACCCCAACATTTAAATTGATTCAATTTTATGTAGGTATCATAAATACCCCTAGGTACTCGTGATATTGTTGTTTATTTGTCAAATCGTCAATGCGATGTTACGAAATATTATGCTCACATGATAATATTGTTATCGTCTATGGAAAGAGTCGGATTCTGAAAGTATCCGTGAACAGTGTGCAAGTGTAAGTGTGAGCCTCAGTATAGTTATCATAATATGTGAGTGGTGTATGTTTTAGTGTGTGTATTTGTGTGTATGTGTTTTCGGTAAACAATGGTGGAGACAAAAGAGAGATGGGACCGTGCCATAAATTCGGTGTAAATGTGACAGACAAATTGCGCCGATGACGTGATTGGATGGCGCCACTGCAGCCGTCCCACGTGATCAACTCTTAAATCAAAATCAACTTCCTGGCCATACGCCGCCGTCGTTGCGGAAAACTGTCAAAACCGCGCTGATTTATACCAACATAACTCGTCTTTAACCCTGACAAGCTCTCTCGCCGCCGCAACCCCGCACCACACCGCCACTGCGTACACCCTACACCACCATACCCCTTGCCCCGTCACGGAAACGCCATAAAAGAGATGAAGACAAACCCTTCCACCAGCCATATACGTTCCATATATTATTATGTGTGTATATGCGCACACACATATATATTGTACACATGGAATACACTGCAGTATGCAATATATAATAATAATAATAACGAGGCGAGATAAAAACAAAAACAAAAAAGAAACCCACAATCGAAGTCTCGAATATTACGCAGACTGATATTCTCTTTTTATATAACATTATTCATGACTATGTTTTCCGAAAATTCCATAAAATGTACCATAGTAATAATATGATTGTTGCAACACATATACATTTATATAATAACACATTTCGAAAAATATGCTGCACCGCTTTCGAGGAACAAAAATTTCAACTTTTGGATCGTCCAGATTTGATTAAATTATATAATAATTATAATACAATAATAGTTAACAGGTACACCATGAGTTTTTCGTTTGATTTTTGAAAATGTTATATCTTATTGTATGTAAACATTATTAAAAAGCTAAATAATCGTATTGATGTCAGTGTGCGTACCCGAAAACAAAAATAATTAATTGAGTTTTTTTGCCTTAACCTCAAGCATTAGAAATTAAAATTTTGTTTACATTTTATAAACTATACATATACGTTATAATGGTGCTGAGGTATATTTATATAGTGTATATTCTATTGTTTAAAATGTGGTACACAAAAAAGTACTAGTGTGTATATGTGTTTAGTATACATCTGCTTAATGTAACACAAAATTATCGTACTCAAACCTAACCTTACAGTCAACTTTTGGTGCAAATATTATAAACCACTACTATACTAGAATATTATGATAGCGTTAAAATAATATACATGGTATATTTTTTTTGATCCCGGAATAACGGGGTCTCGGACGTTTATAATAATAGTAGAAATAACGATAATGTTTTATAAAAAATAAGATATATATTTCAAAAAAGTCCTAAGTAAATTTTAATATTTTTTTATATCAGAAATCGAAACATGATTTAAAGAAAATTTTTTTTTTTTATATGATTCTACTAATGTGATTATTTTCGAGAGGTCTTATAACGATCGATCTTATATACAGACTACTGAGTAAAGACAATTTTTTTTTCCTGAAAACCATTATTTGTGAAACGCACTTGGCTATATAGATGAAATATCATATCGCTGTTCTGCGTCAAGTTTGCAGCGTGAACTATTGAAAAACCGTTCCATCTAATATATCTATTTAAAATGGTATTACTATGGCATAATATTTCGTATAGTTTCTGAAAATAGGTGTATGTAATAAAATAATAATAATAATGATAATAATATATAAAGTGTGAAAACAACGAGACACACATTATACCCATGAAATGTCAAACGGTTTGTCGTTACACGTTTAATGACTTGGAACTCGATTTTTTTTTTAAAATTTATTATTTTTCAACCGAAGAGATTGATCGTACCTTTATATACGAGCATAATACTGCAGGTCTCGCGTGCGTGAAAATAATGTGTGCGGTGAGCATTATACGCGCGCGATAGTTAGATCGGCGCAGATAATAATAATAATTTATATATATATAATATAAACGTAGGTATAAATGTTACATTCCGACTAAATACAATTTTCCAATAAAAACACGCGGCGGTCTGACGCAGTGCGATTCCGATAGAATATAATAATATAGGCTCCAAGACAATGGCGTGGCCGGGAATTAAAATCGCCAAGACAATGCAAACAATATACAACATCATATAATACAAGTAATACCGTCCCTTCAACACAATGCTCCAATGTTTATATGCATGTGCAAATGTATACCGTATAGGTATCACTCAGGTATATATATATATATATATATATAAATATATGTATGTGGGCAAATGCGGTGCATATTATTATTAGGTTGCACTGTGGCTTATTATTAGAATAATGCAAGCGCAGTGTGTAGAACAATACCGACCTCTCGGACGTGCATTTTAGTGAGAGCGATGAACGCTTAGTGACGTTGATAATCATAATAATATATATTTTACGAAATTATAACGGCGATGGTATGTGTTCGGAACGCGTCATCATCGATCGAAAATCCATAAACGTCTTGTAGGTGATCAATAAAATAAATTGGTCACCCTGTAAATACCAAATACCTATCTAAAACGACCCTACGTGGACCAACGTGATAAGTATTTTATATTTATATCTGATTAGAAAAGAAAAAGTGGTCGCAACCAGCAAAAATTAATTAGAAATTTATGTCCCGAACACTTACTCTAGTGTATCTACTATCTAGTTATATAAAATATACAAAAAATATTAATAACAAAATTAATCTAACCTATAAATTAAAATATTATAAATTCGTGTGAAAAAATAAAATTGTGAATTATTCTCTGATTCAATATTTTTTTTTCTTTTGACTTACTACAAGTTAACGCGTCGATACAATTTACAAGCCACAAGTAAAAAAATTTGTTTTATAGTTTTTTTTTTTTTTTTTTTTTTTTTTTTTTTTTAACAAAACATACCTCACTTAAGCGTATTTGTTTATTGATAATTTTTTTTCTTTATTTTTATCTTTGGATTGAAATAAATCTCAGCAACAAAAGTATATTGTATTAGTTGGTCACAGGAGCATAATTAAGGGAGGATGAGTGGTGTAGATTCCTCCAAAACTTTTATTTTATCGCCAACATTTTATATTTAGTGCCTTAGTGGTATAGGTTACTGTATGAGGCTTAAACATTTTGCAAAAAACATGTCTACCACATAGAAATAATCTACGAAATGTCTAATTATGTTCGCCTCCATTCATACATATGTACTATTGTGTACTTAATTTTGTCAAAGCTTAAGAACTTAAATTACAATATTTACATACATACCTAAACCTAATAAGTACGTATAAAGACAATAATCAATAATTTAAACTTTAAATTATTGGCTACTATAAAAGATTTTTAAGAAACTTAAAAACGAAAGTTATAATTTCTCATCTTGGATTTAGGAAAATCAAAAAATATTATACACTTTTCAATGGTTGTAATATGATGTGTTTCTAAATCTCAAATTTACGTAGTAACGCTCTTCTATTTAAAAACATTTCAAAGTTAATATTGCTTAAAAGTTGTTATTATGTAATTATTATTGAAGGGAACAGACACGATGAGACATCCTGTTTAATATATATATATATAGGTGCTGCGCATATAAGGTAACGTGCGTTTATCTGAACTAACGTCGAGTATTATTTCGTGAACCGAATAAATGGCAAACATAATAAAATAATAATAATTGCTGACAGCGGAATTCGGTTCATTAGATCACCCCTCTGTTGTCGCCGTCATCCAATCTATACAGACGTCCATTCTATAAGCGGCCTTTGTGCGTATACCGCCGAAGAGACGAGAGGTAGGTATAATAAAAGCAATCGCGAGAGGTCCCGCTATGATAATAATTCTCTTGCCTTGAAAGTAGTCACCCCGACTGATAAACACTAATCAAAGCTTTCAAACTAAACATAACTGAGCAATTTAAACAACATTTATAGCTTTCACTATAAACAAAGTAACGTGTCTTGAATAATATCATTATAACCTAGGTATATATTACCATTACATTATTATTATGGTTGTTATTATTATAATCATAATTATAATTATAATCGTTTAAATGGTGTCAAAGATTTGTGAGTAGGAGATTAAGATGACAACTCAAGTTTGATCCTTATTACAGTGTGTCTTTACAATAAGACAGCAGCTCGTTTAATTAGTTGCAGATAGCAATAATGGTAGGTATTAAATCAAAATTAATATTTTTAACATGGCTTTAACGATACCGACGTTAAGTATATACCAACGTTATAATTTACTTTTTTTAAACTACACTGCACGCGTATAAATGTATAATTATTAGCAATTATTATGTATTATTATGTTATTACAGAAGTAAACTCACATGGTTAACGATTACTACCTATACCTATATAATATAATGGTTATTGGTATACGCTCTGTGTCACAACCGATCGTCATGCATTTAATCGGACGCTGGCAATTATAAATGGCAACGATGATTAATCTCGTAACTAAGAAACTGTATTGTGAACTATGACAGTTGTTCCTAATTAAACAATAGGTTTTTGATTACCGAGCTGTATGTAATAAAGTACGCGACATAATGAAGAGCGTGTTCCGAGGGTATACTCGTATATGTGTCGGGGAAAAAATAATAATAATACAACCCTCGTTTTGCACACAATAACTTTTCAGAGACGCCATCAATCCAAAATACCACCACCAATTGAATGTATACTTTTGTACTCAACAACGTTACTACAAATATCATGTTATTATAAATGGACTCACGTGTGATATTTATAGTGATATTATTATTATGTTCAAGCACTTATGCATTTATAATATTCATATTATTCATAATATAGTATACGATAATGTGTTTACAACTACTCGTAATCATCATTCGCACTGCAATTTAAATATATATTTTTTATCTATACAAACAACTTTTCGATAAACTTATAGAGTTATTAATTAACGCGTTTCTTAAGTTTTAAGATACTTCAATAATACTACAAACGATTTCGTTAACCCAATAAAAATTTAGTCGTACGTAGGCGTCATAATAAAAAAATCCCTACTATAATTATTTTTAATTTAAACAGTTAACGAAAAATTGCGTAGTTTGAAAATTCTCTTAATACATAACTTTAATTAAGTACCTATGAAATTATTTTATTATTAATAAAATAATATTATACAAATTATTCAACCAAGGCTCCATGGTTTTAATTATTTTTTTCATTGATATCTGGCCTCCCCAAAAACATTGTCAACAATAATTACCTACACCAAGCATTAAATATTGTAGGGACCTAGGTACGTAATATATATACGTCGTTTATAACCTGTAATTATAAATAAAATTTATTGTCCACAAAAATCTTATTTCCTTTTGTTTCAAATCCGAAACAATTGTATAACTGAAACAATTTTAAGGACGTCTATTATTCGTGATTTAAAACATTTTCTCCTATCCATTATTTTATTTTATATTTTCCTTGTCTCTTATATTGTTTGCCCTTCATCGTTTATTTATTTGAATTTTCATTTCAGAGTTTGTCTTGATCTTTTAAATCATGTACATTCACGCCCTAACTGATATACCTACTGAAGATATATACAAAGTAGATAGAACTATTATTAGATTTTCTCGGTACAATGTACTTTATATCTTCTTCTATCTTTTTCTACCTTTATCAGAATATCTACTATACTTTTGAGTACAAAACATGTATTTTCCATTTTTGTCTAAATTAATATTTTGCAATTTCCATAACATAGGTTGCATGTACTACGTTTTGTTTTCGTTGAATGGTTGAATGTTAAACTGAGATACAGTTAAATTATGTGTTGATGTAGAGCATACGATTTCCTTTATGATTTTTGGATTTTGGTTTATTGATTTTCGTGACGAAGGCGAATTAAATAGTTCTTAACCTAACCTACGTTCATAAAATTAAATTTAGTTGGTACTGGGTATATTTTGTATTTTTTGAGTTTGTTGAAAAGCTGCTTATGTAAGTAGCAAACGCCTAACTGTAGTCATTAAGGTGTTAACGGGTGACATGTAAGTAACGGAAATAAATCACTCTAGTACAAAACGCATAATATAGCAAGTATAAAAGGTTCATTACGAGCGCAGGTGGTAAAAACCTATTTAATTTCAAACACTTTTCAATAAAAGAAGAAATCACATCAAGTATTAAAATCTTACAACAAAGAACGAGAACAGTAATAATATATATATTATATGTGTTAGGTATTATAATATAATAATATCATTCATTTAGTGTATTGAGAAAAAATTAAGTTTAGCCCGCAGACAAGAAAAAAAAACTGAAAACCGATAAAATTATACGTTCTTGTGTTTTATTTTTGTTCATTGGTTTTGACCGCAATACTGATGGCCCGTGGACAATCCAAATTTCTAATGTGATCTTTGAAAAATATTAATTGGTGGTGGATTCTCTATACACACACATACATCATGCGCATGAGAATGTCCGAAAAAGGATATAGACTTTTACAAAAAAGTTAAAATCTCAAACGGTGAATATTACATTATGAAATATAATGTTATATTATACAGGATGATTTTTTAAACTTTGGAGTACCTACCTATATTTACTATGAATATCTAAATACCATATTTTCAAATTCCTGATAATTTGAGTACTAATTAATCTTCGATAATTTTTAAGAATTATTTACTTTAATAAATAAATTGTAATTAGGTTCTAACATTTTGAAATCATCTAAGCCCCAGAATCTACTTATTCAATTATCATAGACATAATATGCATATTCTATTTAGAACACAATGTTATACAGCTCAATAATTACTCGAAACTTGAATTTTGATTAGGCTATATCAACGTTATTAAACAAATCATTTTTGAAAAATTAAAAGTGAAAAAGGGGGGTTACTATTTGTAAAACAGAAGTTTGTATCGTCACAGGATCATACTTACGTGGTACAAAATATCTCAAGTATTCAAAAATACAACTACTTATGTATATTTAAAAATCCCAAGAATCAGAATTCGAATAATATAGGTACGTATAACTCATTAACTTATTAAAATAGAATGATCAGAATTAAAAAATTACCCTGTACATTATAATATATAGTTGCTGATTCGATACAATAAATTATACTTGTGGAACAGTAGATGTTTAACTCTTTATATAAATATATATTATGTCATAAATAGGTATATGCACGACGTACATATAATAATAATACGGATTCGTTGTAATCTGCGACGTATAAAAACCGTCATCTACAGAAGGCCGTCTTTTAGAATTTAATCGTATGCAGACGTATACGATTTTGCACGCGAGTGTTTTTGAAATTTGTACAGTTCACACTCGAGAATTTCTGGGAAACAGAACGAGGCTAGCCGAGCGTATCGAATCACTTGATGCATCCCTGTCCTCCAGTAGACAATATATATAATAAATATACATATAGGTATACACGTATATTATACATTATATGAATATATTATTTATTTTTTCAGAAAACCTTCAAACAAATCCGTCCAAATATTATTTGCACGAACGATAAAAGTTCATAATAATAATAATAAGCTGATGGTTATACGAGGAAACTTCCGAATGTGATTTTAAACCACGTATACGGCAGAGTGACACAAAAACATTGAAATTCACCGACTCGCCCGAAACGGAAGCTTAAGTCGCACACATGAACGAAAAAAATATAAAAATTTAACGTAGAAACGAGTAAGTCATAAAATTTTCAGTAGAAAAGTAAGAAATTGTTCTATGTTATAACTGCGGAATCAAAGGTTATATCCCAAAACAATAGCGTAACAACAATACATCGCGTTCGTAAGTATGCCAATTAAATTATAAATTCCAATCACTAATAACATACCAAATATATTATGTTGTATATATTGTTAATTACTAAAAATAAAATTTAAAAAAATGTATTAAAAAAATAAACAGTTACATTATGTTTTGTTATCAAGTGAAAAAATGTTATTTTGTTGTACAAAATGTATAGTTGTTTAAACACATAATTGAAAAACACTATATCTAAATTGTAGGTATTTTGAGTCTGCAATCCATTACAATTTTTTATATTAAATAATATTGTTTAAATTATCAATATTTGTAAGTGAGTTTTATAAATATAATATTATCTTTGTACTAAGTGCTTTGGCAGTATTGTATTTATTGCTTTAAATTATTTTATAGCTATAAATGTATTGAATTAATTAAAACAATTTATGATTATGAGGTATTTTAAGATGAAAAACAAGAAAATATTTAGTAGATAGTTATTTTTGTGTAACTATATATATAGTTTAGAACATATAGTATTAATAAAATCATTACTCAATGTAGAATTCAAATACTAATAATTTTAAAAGTAAAGAAAAGTGTTGTGCACAAGACTTAAAAATTTTAGCCACACGCTTTGGGCAACGTTAGAAACACACGTTTTATCGAATTTAATGAAAAAAATAAAATGAAACAACGATCACTATTATTTAGGTATGTTCTATCCTCGAATAGAAACATAATGTGGGTAGATACAAGATGTTACAAAACACAATAATCACCGTATCATTATCAACGTGCTTGCAACCCTAGACCAATTTATTTGGAGGTGAACGGCGGGAACACATCAATAATATGATATACAATATTTTGTATCTTATATAATATATTATTATGTTATATATACTATATACTATATACACCTCTTTCCTCTCAATTTCCAATTGTTTTCTCTTTCGTGTTGCTACACGACGATTGACCGAGGCCGTATTGATAGAACAATAATAATCGTCTCCCGCGCCGAAGTCATCGCCGCCGCCGTCGGCAGCTGATTTCTAGGCCGATAATCGTATAACAAAAACAACAACAACAACAACAATAATAATAATATGATAATTATGAAAAAAACGAGCCCTCACGCACACGTTTTGCCACAAATACGCGCATATACTTACAATACTACTACGCATAGTACTACAACTACCACAACCACTACCACAGTTCTACTACTCTTACTACGAATATTACTACTACTACTACTACTACTACTACTACTACTACGGTATTCTATATATTACTACAATTTATACTACAGCTGCTTCTACCGGTACTACTACTATGGCTACTATAATACTACAATAGTACTATAACGATCGGAGACTGACCAGACGACTGTTATTATCATTATGTGACCGATATAATAATATATACAATTGCTCGGTGGCTGCTGTTGCGTCGATAACGTCTCATCCTCCTTGCAGCCGGTTTGTCACAATAACGCGCGTGCAGATTTCCCGACGACGTCGCCGTCTTCGTCAGCACGATGACCCGCCTGCACCTGTCTGCCGTTGCCCACCGAGTCGTCGCGAAAACGGTTGTCGCCATCTCGCCATCCTTGCGATTGTTTTATAATAATATTTACTTGGAGAAACGGAGTATGTTATTTAAAAAATAAATTTTAAATTTAAGGCCTACTGCAGCTGATTTCAACTTACTGTTATCTGAATCTAATCCATATTATTTGAATTTAAACTATTTAATAAATCTAAGATTATTAATATATGAATAACAGTCAGATACTCGGGTATAAGTTACGAATGAATGTGAAAAACTCGATAAATGTATTATATCTTCCATTAATTAATTTACTATTATACTCATGCAAATTATTGAAATTAGGTACCTAAAATATGTGAAAATCTCCAAAACATAAGACAAATATGAAAAGTACAATTTTTACTTATAATCCAATCGTATCAAATATAGAAGTTATAAATATGAAACATGTATACTTTTAAACAGAGAAATCACATTGTCTGGGTGCGTTACACCTCGATATTTTATAGTGTTATAGGCTCTAACAACACTGTTTCCAAAGTTAATTTTTCAATATACTTATCCTCATATAATCTGTAATATATATTATAGTCAGCAATCAGCCAGCTTCTGCTGATCAAACTACAAGCAAGTACCGCACCGTCTTCCGTTCAAATTCTATATTTTATGATATAATAAATATCGTGTCTACACTGTGCGTCTGGAAAGTTTGGTAGCCTCAAATGTTCAGCTAAGATCATGTATGTATGGAATCATGATAACGATTAGAGAAAAATCTTTAATTTAATAAATGATAGATTTAATGTAACAGTAATAAGCGTTATCTTTGATCTTGCAGCGTATACTATTTTCGTAACATATTATTATTAGGTACATAACATATGATCATATCTTATGCTACAGTTCTAATACAGTAATTTACTGTCTCCAAACTTTCTAGACATACTGTACAGTCTCTTGTATATTCTATTCAATTGTATTATAAAAATATAGTACACATTGATATAGCACGGCATAATAATTAAACAATTTCTCAGTAGGTTCGTGTTTTTTAAAACGTTGTAATTTACATGGCAAATCATTTCTAACTTTTAATTAATTTTCACGAAATACAAATAGGAATATTTTAAACGGTAAAAAGCGTTACGCCACCGTCGTGGCCACAGGATGCAAGGCTAAATAATACTTTAGATTTTATTCATCTTAATTTATTAAATCAAAATAATACTAGACACGAGAGCTTATTTTTTATTGAGATTTAATAACTTCTATATATGAAATGCATGTATAATGTATAGCACACAATATAAAGCTTTGTTAAAAAATAATAATAATAAAATAAAATAAAAATTGGAAAGAATAAATATCTTAATTCGTGACTCAATAATCTGCCGCCGTAACTCAATGCTATTGATTTCAAACGACCTCGCTTTATCTATGAATCGTTATTGCATTAGTAGATTACATTATGAGTAGGTACACGATACCAATATTTACATGCAATAATATTGTATTACCTATGCAAATGTACACTTATTATACTTTGTATAAACATATTATACTGAATATACTATAAGCGCCCTAGATAAATTGATAACAAATAATATTATCTAATAAGCATATCGATTGGTAACAATTATAAATCATATAAGATCATTTGATGATAAAAATAAAATTATTATAGAATTCATGAATAATATTATTCGGTATTCCTAATAGTTATGCAAAATGTAACTCTGAATCGTTCGGAGAGAAGTACTTTAACCGATCTTATTATTTTGTTTAAATTAAAAATTTGCATTGCGTACACACAACACTTCAATTCCAAGCTCCCAAAAATCATATTTTAGTCATTTTAGTATAACCGATCTAAAACTCCATTAAATGATTATAATTTATTCATAAAAATTACCAGAATGGGAAATAATTAAATTTATTGATTTATTTATGATTGAATTGAAAATCACATATTAATTCACTTATGTAGTACTCGATTACCAGATACGATCGTTTTTATTAGTTGAAATAAAGTGTAAACAATATACGTATATAAACTATTTGGATGAATAATTTTGGAGATCCATTTAGATATCTCATGGTGATACCTTCGTTAAAACCAATCTCATGACCACACAAACTATATAATACTTCAAACCATTAGTTGGGTTGAATGTTAAAACATAGATTTATAAATATACTGTATAATATTTTTTTTCATTATTTTATTTATATATTAGAAAATGTTATGAATTATTATCCTGATTTTTAAATTATATTTGTTGTTATAGTAATACATTATACATAATCTTTATGCAATATGTATATACTCATATATGTATGTATGTATATATAATATAATATAATAATTTTAGTATATCGTGACAAAAAAATTTTGGACACCCCTGTAGTACATGAATATCATTATGTATATACGTATATCGATATAGTAATGTAGTGTGATGTAACAGGTAATATGCTAGCATTTATATTAATAAATATATTTTTTTTATTCATTTTTAAATAATGATGAAAACTCAGTTTAGTGTTGGGTTATTTTTAGGAATACATAATCAACAATTTTTTGTATTCGAGAACACCAACCATGTTTGGAGCTTACTTACGCATTACACTTAAATACATAACACAATATGTCACTAACTTATAATCTGCAGATGATAATGCACTATACCTAATACAGTAATAGGTATTTAATTTATATGATGTATATTGTATATAGTATATTATACTATTTATAATACATAAATATATATATATATATAAACTATACGTGTTTCACTATTCACAATGTTTAGGAGGAACATTGAATTTTCCTAACCCACTTAAATTATTATCATTATATATGCTTGAGAGCAATAACTTCAAATCTCTCAAAATAAATATTTTAAGATTTAAATTCCCACAAAAAAAAACATGTGGATATAATATACCTTTTGTATCCTACCTTGACGCAGTCACTAAGTTCAATGTCTTCGGAAAATAGACGGCATGCGCGTATATTCGTGCCGGAGGTGAAAAATGTTTGCCATTTTAAAACACAATAATACTATGAAAGATACATTTTCATACTCGTTAACGCCACGTAAAAACGATAAAAATCAACACACTGCACATCCCCATTCGAGAAGAAAAAAAAAATAGCGCAAATGCCAAATAACGACATAATTATTTCGATAATTTAATTTTGTAGACGGGCGTAGAGAAAATGGCCGTTACTAACTTTTCATAGGCTGGCCGATGGAAAATATCGTGGTTTTAACCGCTTGTTGTAGATACCATAAAGTTTATGGCATAAACAATTTACAATTACATGGTAGACGGTCGGAGTTAGCATATAATTTAGAATCTCACTGGATTTTTGTCGTGTATCAGCTTAAACAATATTACGTGCGGCGGCGGTAATACATTTTGCAGTGATGTAGGCTGTCTTGACGAAAAAATACAGTGATGTAGCCTGTCTTGACGACAAAAATAAAATAATCCATATTATAATATCATACCATACGTAGTGAGTAAGCAAGTAAACAATGAGCTCTTTCTATGTTTATCCGCTTTTTATTTTCATTGCTTGTCTGCCTGCCGTGTTGCTTACGATACCGACTTCGTATACCTACACTAGAACCGTGGTAAGCTAGCTAGGTATACATTCTCAGCGTACGGGTAAACTCGATATTTTCAGCGATACGAAAAAACGAGCTTCTTTCTACGAGTCAGTCTATTCATCGTCAGATTCAAGAACCATTTTTGTGTTTCCGTCTATACCTAAGTATGTACTTGTCAGGTCATGTATAATCTTTTATATAATCAGTATTTATAATATATATTCTACAACATTTATATCTATATGCAATATTATAAATAAAGAAGGAAAAATTGTTTGTTTGATCGAGACTTCGGGATAAACTCTGCAGGAACTACTTAACAGATTCATCGTACACTTACGTACTCACCTCGCGGGGACCGCAATCCAATATAAACGAATTGTCTATTTGATAATATTATACTACTCGCAGTAGTTCGCATAATCAAAATCTATATAGTCTCGCGGACAATGCAGGGTAGAATGGCTATAATTTAATATAACCGAACGTGTTTTGACTTCTGACTGTAATTAAATGATTGATCAACGTAGAGCCTAAACAATGATACCTTGAGACTTGACATTTTTAACAATACCTTTGTACCACCATATTATACCTAAATTGAAGTGTTCACGAAGATTCGTCGCTAAAACTGAGTAAAATCCAAGTTGTTACCTTTCCTAGAATAAGCAATGTCGGACGATTTTTTACCGCATCACATATCACTGACTGACAAAACTTCCACTCCTCACCCTACCGGGTTCCTTAGAATTAATTATATTTAGATATTATGTGTGTACAATACCTATAGCTAAATTACTCTTGAAAGACAAGGCCCATCTATAATTTATAAAATTAAGTAATGAACGGATTATTAAATAGTTTTAAATATAACAATTTTTAAAAAAATAGTAATTTTTCTGTATGGATTTATTGCTCCAAACAGAATGCAATTGTTCAATATTATTTTTTGACGTTAATCCTAAGTCTTAATGCTCTTATTTCCTCACTACTTTGTTAAGAAAATTATTATTAATGATTATCACTTGACGAAATCTCATGTTTATTTTTAACATTTTAACGATGTTTTCAATGATTATATTTGTGTTTTTAATTATTCTTTAATGAAAAGGAATTCAATTTTAGCGATGGACTTTACCTAAACATTTTACTAATATTTAATATGAAAACCAAAACATCATGAAAACTTAATTAATCTCTAATATAATTTTATTAAACTTGCAATATGCAGTATAGAAAATGCATAAAATTAATATATAATAGAACAATTGACTTTCGTTGTTGATCACAAGACAATGGTAATGGTTACTAAAATTAAGTGTAATATATAAATACAGTCATACAGATACTTATCTAAATGTAGTTAAACATAAATAATTTAACTTCCGGAATGCAGTTATTACTTACATGCATTTCTCTTTTTTGTAAATATTTATTTTCAAATGACATTATTTTTTAATCAATTAAAAATGTGAAATTAAATGTTATTAGATTAGTCGTTCAGAAATATAAAATAATTAGTTTATTATAAAAATAACATATTATATTACATACTTAAAAGTTAATTAAATCAATACGGTGACCAGAGTATGGTCCATCCAATATTAAGTAACAAAAACAATGATGTTTTAGATAATTTTCAGTAGATCCAGTTTTGGTCCTCCAACACTTTTACTAAGTATCTAAACTTGTAGTTATAATTTATTTATACCATTACCGAATATAAACAAATACTGAAATACCTATAATATATTTAAATATTATACGATTGAATTATTATTTTTATAATATTATTCGTTGTACATACAAAATGTAAAGTAATTTTTCACGAAGTAATTGCCAGAAACTTAAATTCACTCATGAAATTAATTTAAATACATTACGATTTTGCATTTATATATTAACATTACTAGTTTAATAATAATAGTAATAATAATTTCTTTATTACGGAAATAAATTCCAATTACGTAAAGTATAATATAATGATAGTATTAATAGATTTAATTTATTCTGTGGTAAATACAAGAATGTTGCGTTATATCGTATATATAACATGGTCAGCTATTCAAATAATTTAATTCCCACACTTATGTTATTGTTAAATAATTTATTGTACTGCAAAATTGAAATAGGTAGTATTGTAGAGATCTGTATTATAATTTATATCATACAGAAAAAATAAATAAATATCTCGGATTCTGCTCGAGATTTAAATATGCGATATTTTAGACCCTGTCTTAATCAAAAACATGATTTAATAATACTTTGAAAATTCATGAATTATTTCGGTCTTATAGCTCTCGATTTATAGTCAGTCAAAATGATTTATTTTATTATCCAACTAAATAGTTGGACCATTTCATTTATATTCCTTTTAATGATTTCTAGGTAAATATTTCAGGTTAAGTTCAAACACAATAGTGATAAAGAATTTGCACATGATTGAATTACTATTAATTTAACAAAAAAAGTTTATGAGATTTTCAACGATTATAATAAAATATAGAAGTGAAGTTATGTGGAAAATTCCATCGTATTTTTTCAATAACCAAAGTCATTTAGATGTCAGTTTCAGAATTAAAATATGAAACACAGACTAAGGATTTCACGGTGGTTTCTATCAGACTTAATATTATAAAATTAATAACGTATTTGAACATAGTCGTCACACATTCGCACATTCTCTATAATAATATATAATTGATATAATATATAATACCTATATAATATAATCTGCAAAAAGATTTAAGAACTGTTAATATTGATGGATTTTGACGTGTACGCGTTTTATGTGTACATATTAGATTTGATAATCGGTCGCTTCGTTCACGTTTCTCTCTAAAAAAAAAAAAAACGAAATTGTATTTTCTCGAGTAGAAGCACACGCATAGAAATATCCGCGGTAATTTAACACCAATTCGGAGAGTCAATAAGGAAATGTTGAATAAAGTGACATATGCAGTTAAATTAACTCTTAATCGGTGGTATTTTTAAATACCAGTGCCATAACAATCAAGAGTATTTGGTACAAAAGCATTGAATATTGATTTAAACTAAGTCGGATTCAGTTTGATATTAAATTAACGTTAATCTAAATCAGGTTGTTGAGTTGTATAAAATTATTTATTGTTTTCAAATTAACTCTACACTGGAGTTGTTTTAACATCCGAACCTATTTCAGTTCAATTACACGGAACGATGTAATAACCCCAAGATATCTTAAAATACTCAACATCGCGTGTTAACACGGCCGCCGACGCGCTTTATGTAAACATTGTTTGGTATTGAACTTCTTACTAACACTAACCTCTCATTTCTAATGCGACTGTTCAGTGTCCATGAGTCGATACACGTGTTTGTCTTACACAATATTATAATTCAATTTGTTATTAGTATTGTATAATTGTATGTATTTTGTATTATATTGTAATATTTGTAGTTATTGTTACATAATATAAAATTTGAGTTTAGTACCTATCTGTTATAATTGATAGTTCGAACATTTTATATATTAATTATTAAGATGAATTCAGATAATAATTTCAATGGAATTAGCGCATCAGAAATCACCAAAGTAAGTACCTATTTGTTTTATTTAAAAAATATGTTGCATGGCAAAACATAAAATATTAGAATAATTTTAGGACTGCTTTATTAATCAAGATTATTTTCAAAGTACAGAGAGTATGGAAAGCAACTTTTTAGTTCCAACACCTAACATAATTGAAGTGCCTCATTTCGAAAATCTTCAGGATATTACTGATATTAGTGATCCAAGTAAATATTACTTAACCCTTAACCGTCAAAGTCCATACTCATTATCCATTTCTTCATCTTCAATATCAACAACATCAACACATAAAAAATATGGAAAATATAAACCATTAGAATGGACTATTAAGGTATATTAATAAAAATAACTTGTGTGAATATTGTTTAATGTTTTATAAAATAATTTTGTTTTCTAGACAATTTTAGAACTTTTGCATACATCCAATGATGGCCGTTTTGTTTTATCTCTAATGAAAAATATTATTTTATTACATGTGTTGTATTTTTTATGTTAATACTTGTATAAAATAAAATAAATTTGTATCATTTATTCTATCTGACATTTTTTACAATGGAAAAATATATGGTACCTACATTAAAATATGCAATATAATTTGAATAAATAATAATTCACAGAGTTAGTTACTTAGTTATTTTTTTTTTTTTTCTGTAAATATTGTAACTATTAATAATTTTAATCTGAAAATTATTATATAATATATTATGTTACCTACCAATAAGTATGTAATTAGTTTATCTTTACCTATATATAATGAATAATTTTAATTTGTTCTAACTTATATGACGTGTTGTATTACCTACTTATGTTAATATTTTTATACAATAAAGTTAATTACTATAATTCTATCTTACATGTTTATTTGATTATTCGTTATAATAATTAAACCTAATACCATTTTTAATTCCAGTGCTTTTCTATAATGAGTCATCACATGTTTGTTGATTTGTAATACCTATGATGTGTGTTAGTAGTTGAGTATATGTGTTGAGACTAGTTGAGTAGATGTGAGTTAGTTAATTAATTATTAGTAGCTAGTAAGTATAGTAAGTATAGGTATCTACCGGCTACTATAATATCATATTATAATAAATATTTTAAATTCAAAATTTCTTAAAATAACTCTTAATTTGAAGTTTAATAAAATAACAAAAAAGGTTAACTTGACTACAAATACTCAGTATTTTGACTACCTGCGAAAATTTGTGTTGACTCTATTATTATTTTAACCTCAGTATATTCGATGGTTAAATTAACACTCGATTAATTGTTACATACAATATTATAAATAATTTGTATTGACTATCGATCTAGAGTTATTTTAAAACATGTTGTTGTTTGAATAACTGTCCTGGGTTGTGAAAATGACCGATTGGTAGTTTTGGAAATTTGATTACAGTTCTGGTGTCAAAGTAACACTTATTAATCCTTGGCGCAAAATCGACGTTCAAATGTGTATAACATTGACACTCGTTGTAGTTAGAACAACTCCAAATTTCTATGCGTGCACATCAGTTTAAAATGACCATCACTAAAAACGGAAACGGAATTTATCATATCATGTTAAAATAAACATAATTATAATATATGCTCGTTTGTCTGCATACACGTCTAAATAATATTGATACCTCAAAACTGAAAGTTAAACTCTTTTATTGTTTCTTATTATTTTTTTTTATTTTTTTATTTATTTATTTATTAATTTTTTTGTTCCATCCGTACGCATAAAAAGTAAATGCGTTTGTGGATTCGATCTACACACTTAAGTTTTATGGGAATCCGAATGGCGTGATATTGTCACGCACGTTTATATTATACGAATAATATGTAGATATATAGCCATCGCGTATAAGTGGCGATCCAATCGCCACAGCCATTTCGACCGACTCGACGTAACTTATGTTTTAGTATCATACGGTTGAGATGGCCCATAGTATTTTAATAGTATACTGTGCGTATATAATCTATATACCTGGTGATTCATTTAACACAGAAAATTCATTATTGAAAAAGTATTGATGTTTTTTAGTATGTTTTAGATTCTGAGCGAAGCGATAAATGCATTGATTTTACAATGATGTGCGTGTTTTTTTTTGTGTCTGTGTACACGATAAGTTGTCTAAATAATGATTCGATTTTCAACTTTAGTAGCTCTTATGGTTGGAAAGTGAATCTAGTTAATACATTGGAGAAGTCAAATTTTGAAATTCCCAGTAGTTTTCAAAGGTACAAGGAAAAACAAAAGATTAAGAAAAAACGGGAATTTCCACGCAAAATTAATTTTCTTGAGATAATCGATTTTAAATATTGGTGTAATTCTAAAACAAACTATTGTATATACATGAAGTTTTCACTGAATATTTATACTGAAATTTCCTATACTTGATAAAATTTTCAAAATATTTCAATTATTTTTAAGTTATCTATAGACTTATGAAATTTTCAATCTTTTTAGTTTTTTTTTTTTTATAAATTACTCATATATAATATAATACCATCAATTACAGGAACACACTTGTAACCTATACTATATAGCAGAGCGACATCTATCATTTACCTACTTTTTTACATAATTTTAAGTTGTTACAAAAAAATTAATATCTTTTATCATTTTATTACATAATTTGTTTCTAATTTGTATTATTATTATTTAGTTGTTTTCTGGTTGAGCATGGTTAATTACTCTGTTTAATTTATATAAAATGAATGCTGTACATGCAGGGCATTTATTTCAGTCTTTATTATTCAGAATTACGAGAAAAAATGCCCACTAAACTAGAAATTTATTACGTCAATCGAAATAATTTACAAACTATATGATTTGACCTGGTGGACATGGGAAGAATAAACGAATTCCGATGAGATGGATGTGTTTACGTCAGCTTAAGTATACACCGATCGTCAAATTAAGTCAAGGTGTTTCACATTATTTCTTATTAGTGGTTCATATGCTAAAGAATTGAATATACTAAAGGTGGGTATAATATATAAGTAGTATAAACAAAATGTTAAGGCCATGTGTATGAGACGGTGATATTGTATAAACGATTTCGCTTCAAACGGCGAAAGGTGCCTCGAATAACGTCAAACGTATGCAAACTCTAATGAAAAAAGATATACATATTTTAGTTCTGATTTGATGAATAACTCCTATTTTATATTATATGTCATTGGTTAAGGTGTTAAATAAATTTAAATTAATTGATTAAACAAGTGGACGGAATATTTTTCAAAGCCATCTTTCCTGCTGCAGAGTTGTATTATTGCCTCTCTATCGACCATTTCTGGTGGTTAAATAGGTTAGTTTAGATTCTGAATTATAAAATAAATGTTTCAACAGCATGTTAATCATACTTAACAGTATACACTCACTTTATGTACAGCATCGAATCAATAATGTTTAGAAAAAAATCACACATACTATGATTATAATATCATGACGTATTTACAGGGGCACTGTCCAACAGCCCAACAGTGATTTTTAACCTAAATTATCCGACTTCGCTTCATTTCGAAATAAAAACTTAAAAGTATTTACGTATTGTATACTTATATAGAATATTATGTAGGTACATAATACAAAATTATAGTGCAAATATTATTATTCCAATGCGTCTAATTCACGTTCAGCGTTTGTAAGAATGACGTAGATAATTTCTAAGAAAAGCAAAATTGAATTTGTTCTGAAAATAAAAACTGCATCGATATACCGAACTAGAATCAACGTTGAAATGAAAATAATATCACATTCATTAAAATATCGAAATCTAATAGAAAGAATAATGTGCATTATTGCGAATAGATAATTTCCAAGTTAAAATAATATTTTTAATCTAATCATAGCCATTTTGCAAATAATTTAAAACATTTCAATGAAGTGAAAATAATGGATGAATCGTAAAAATTATACTAGTACATGTTATGAAACTTATTATAGATTTAATTTCAAATTTATTTTGATGGGTCATGGGTATCACTCATTTCAATGTTGAAAATAATTTTGTAATAATATGTTATCTTTATACATCGATAATATATAATTCAAAGTTAATCGAAAATAATTTATATACAAACAAGAGTTTCACGCAATTAATGTTGTTTCCAAGAGCGAAATCATACTGTCATTGCATTTAAATTCTCATTTATGTTAATGGTTTATGGTGAGAAAAGTGGATTGACATACTGAAGGTGTCTTTTCTACACTCAGTATCAGTTACAAATTTGAATACTTTTAATTGAATCGTTTCAATAATATAATAATCTTGTGGACAGTGGACACATATATTTTCTACCTGCGTATTTTTTTTAATACACCTATATAAAATCGTAGGTGCAAGATAAATCGCAATGAATTTAATTTATAAAAATCACAATATATTTTTTTTTAAATACAGTTTTTCGAGATAAGCGAGGATTAGTGTAGAAATAGAGAGGTTTTTTCATGCACATTTCTATTTATTTAGAAAAATACCGATTATTTGCTTTAAGAAACTGCAGTGCACTGTACTCAAAACAATGCGAGTAAGTACATCAACAGTACAATACGAATAACGACAATAGCACATTAAAAAGCGGTAATTATTGGAAAAGCTGTCAATATACGATGTGGTGATTGAAAATAATTCTTAACCATAAAAAATATTTATTGACAAGTTGGAAATTCTCGTTTTAATTGTTATAATGTTATATTATAAAATTAAGACGTTGATGAATACGAAAATTATATACTGCGGAAACCTCAATTTGTATAACTTATACGAGGAGGGTTGTAAGCTTTGGGTTCAACAGAAGGGTGTTGCATTCAAAAAACACTTACTGAAGAAAGGGGAAAAAACTAACTCGACAACAACGAACGTAGAATTAATCAACAGTACTTCAGACCTTGACATAAAAGTATACTTTTTTATTCTTTTTTCCTTCAAATGTCTTGAATAGTCGTACATTAATTTTCACGTAAATACAACATTATAATAATTATATATGCGAATCGTCTCTTAATCACGTTTCATAATAACATGTCATCAAATATAATGGATATTTTAATAATTATGTTAGTATTTTTTTACAACTATAATCAATTTTATATACAATATAATATATACTTTGCATGCGAGCTGCGAAGTGTACAAAGTTTAACCAATCAAATCAAAAGTTTTAAGTTTACATGGTATGTTTTACGTGTTGGCCTTAGAATAAACTAATACTAATTAGAATACACCGTGAATTGCATGCAATATAGTAATAATAATACTTTAGTAATACCTTTTTGTACCGCTTGCGAGATTTATTCTGTCCGTTCAACAAGTAGGTAGATAATGTAAATTTGCACAAAATTATTACAACCACTTCAAAATCAACCAAATATTAACTCAAACCTTAACATAGCATTACGTTATTGTCTATGCATTTAATTAATGCACAATCGTATAAAATTATTTGAAGACTATCATTGCACTACTGCAGTATTATACCAAATCATAAATAATTCAGCTACGCTGAGCCAGACCGATACAACTCCGATGCCAGATCTGCATTAATTTCCGGCACCGGAGTCGTATACGTATTACGGTTATTAATTGTAAAAATGTAAATAAAATATATTATAATAGCACGCTATACATTGGTTACATTGCAGTTAAACGTTAATAGAAATAATATGATACATAATTTTGTAATAGTTGTTTGCCAATGCCTAATGGTAATCATCGTGGACTCTATTATTGTTATTATTTATTATACTTATATTCTACATTATACTTACGCAGAATTTACACGCATGCATTGTTTCGAACAATTATATTTTGCATTGTTATTTCATATTATTATCTATTATCAACCACCACCTCGAATGTCCTATTATACTATGTGGTGGCAGATATTATATGGCGTATGTATACACACACACACATATATATAAATATGTGAGTGTTGCGTTTGCAGCCGTTGACAGACGACGTTAAATCGCAGCCGAATATTATCGTTTTCAAAATGTTTAGTGATTGACGATAATTACATTATAATTTATAATATTAATATTAAATACGTTCCAACAACTGACCATCAAGTTTCATCTCGGTAATTCTATATTATTATTATTATTATTATTTATATTATAATTATTAGTACTATCAACGTTATTTGATAGTGCCATCGTATAATAATATATTGTCTATCTGATTTATTGAGGCGTGGTAATTATACAATATAATTTGTATAGGTAGTATTTAAAAACAACAACGAAATCGCAGTCGTCTATAGATGAAAAAAACAATTAGTTTAGGTATGAGTGTTGTTTTTATTTTATGTTCACCAATTGCATAATAACAATATCATGACGATCCAATTATATTAATTATATTATGTATAACAAAAAAAAATAATTTTTACTCTTCAGACTTCGTCATATTTTCATTGGCAGGTTATTATTTCACCAGGGCAATCCAGGGTGGAAACGATACAATGTACTCGCTAATGTATAATAATAATATTATTTTACGCCTTTACGTCTTCAAACCTTCAGAATAATTGCTGGTGGCTGGTGCCACTTGTAGATGGTGTGTGAAGTCTTTCAAAATACGAATTTAGAACGTGATGGATCTGGCTAGTCATTTTTTTTTTAAGTGCTTAATTGATCTCGATCGTATGACGCGTCGACATGGTTGTAATGACGCGTCACATCATCGTCTACCGTGCGTGTAAACCATCATCACGACATTGTACCTATATTATTATGAAAATCGATATGGGGTTGCACGGCAGACGATTATTTTTCGAACAAACAATATTCTCAGAGAATTTTATTGGTGTTTTCGACATTATAACATTCTTCGCACAATAATATTATTATCAAATGCGCTACGAGTCGTTTTGATAATATGTTAACGATGAGAACGGATGGTCACACGCATTAAAAATCTTCCTATATATAATATATGTATAAATATATTATTAAAGTATTATAGTTTATGTGTAATAATGTATATACATAATATAAACGCTAACGTGCGCGGACGCACGCAGTAATGTCGAGTAGGTACTATAATGTTAAAATAACTGTTCGAACTCTCGAGCTTATAAGCGTCACTGACGGATATATTATACACGTAATTTGACGAAACCTGCACTATCCCATAACGTATTTAAATCGATTTATTAATATTATGACGTTTTTAAAAGGTCGTGCGCGCTTGATATGTTAGTGTGCGAGAAAAATATAAAACATTGTCGCAAGAATGATGGCGTTGAATAATATGTAACACATATGATAATATCAATTACCTAGTTATAAAAAAAAACTTAAAGACGTAAAATTCTTTTACACCTTAAGTAGCTATAATAGGAGAGTGTGTAGGTACCTACATTGTGTCGAAAACAGCTATTTTCTTACGAATTATTAAGACAGTGTGGCGGGTTTGTCTTGATAATAATATTACACTTATCAATCGTGGATCAGAAATCGAAAACCAAATAATGAGATGGATTATATACCTTGTTGCGCATCGAGTCAGAATATCCACGTTTTTTTGGAACCGTATTATTCGCCGCGGTAGTGTACTGTGTTATAAGTATATGATACTAAAAATGATGGTCGCGTATCATATGTAATAATAAGTCACGCTTTCTAAGTCTCGGCTGTGGCTGGTTGATGGGTGACCGGATGGCTACGATTGTATGAATGACTTTTTATTTATACAAGCGAACAATATTATTTAATAATTATTATAGTACGGAATTATAAAAACGGTCAGCTAGCGATCGTGTAAAGTGTCGGGGAAAAACGTCGCGGACCTAATAGTTGTCTCATCAGAATAATAATACGTACGAAAACCTTGCAGAAAAATCACACACATACAACACGTGCGATGATATTCCAAATAAACGGACGCTGCACAGACACGGCGTCGAATGTACGGCAAAAAGGGTCATGAGATGGAGATGTCCCGGGGTGGGTGGTGCGAGTGAGAGAGACGCAGAGAAGTATACAGATATTGAAGCGAGCGGAAGTACGAAAGCAAGAGGGGCTAGGGGCTAGGGGGAGGGGATTGCCTCGCGTGTGCGTTTTGTGTATAGACTTTTATTTTTATTTTCTCCTTTTTTCACCCTTCGAAGGTGGGAATTAACACGGTAACCATAGTCTGCGTATCGATCGGCCAGTGGCTGCGGCGGCAGACAGATGGACACGGACAGACACGTCGGCACCGTCGCACCATACATATTATATAAATATATAATATTGTGTATAATTTAATCTAACATTTGTGTATAACAATGTAGGTATGCTATAGTATTTTTATACACCACTCTATTTACGTATATATATATATATATATATATTATGTGTTATAATGTAATACTTGGCAGATAGTATACCTAAGCACGCGCGCGCGCGTGTGTGTGTGATGGAAGCGACTCTAGCGCCACTCGTCTCGTCACTGTCAAAATATGCACCACCGTTGTGGCCGACGACTGTTATACGGCGACTTGTCACTTTTGCAGAGTTCACTGTATAGCTTCTGTCGACGCGCCACCGAGACGACCACATTATTATTATAATATAACATTATTATCGCATTATTTCTATACCTGTCCTATTTGGATATTTCTAATATAATTATTAAATTGCAAAATCATATTTTTGATTTGCATCGAACACTGTAAAATAATATTGAAAAAGAGATGTTATTATTATCTAGATGTATTGTACATATTAAACACGTTTAAACGCGTCTATATTAACTTAAATAATTTAAAAGTAATTAAAATATATATACTTTTAGGAAAAAATGACCAATGAAAATATGTTTTCAATGTTGATATATATTTACAAAATGTATATAATATGTTTGTACAGATATTTTACTATGGAATTTTGTCCGTGTAACCGAGCGAAAGGACACCTTAATAAAGTCTTAACCATACACCTTTATTTTTGTTTCGTAGAATAGACAATTAAGGACATTAACAAGTCATGAATACTTTACATTTTAAATTTCATTTTTAAAAGATCATGCGCGACCGGCGACATTACAACAACAAATAAGTAGTACATGGCAAATAGTAAGCTTTTATAGTTTGGGCCACAGCAAAGTAGCCATCCTAAACAATTTTTATGATTAAGATATTATAAGCATAATTTTGTATTCTTGTATAGTTTTAAAGCATCATCAAGATATCAAGCATTACCTCAAGTGTCTATTAATTTGGGGGTGACATGCAATAAGTATAGTGTACATTGTAAAGTCATTAAAATACCATTCGATAGGAAGATAATGTTATAATAAAAATATATGTTTTATCACGGTTACACAAGGAGGTGTCTCGAACGACGTTTTCAAATCAAATATGAATAGAGGTCGGTCAAACACGATCGGGTGATAACACAAAGACGATTATCCGATTTTTAATTTTGAAATATTTTTTAAAACGACACCACTGTCGATTTGTTTTAGGGGAGTATTCCATCGATAGTGCATACGTTTTATTATAGCATACGATCGAGAGAAAGAAAGAGAGAGTTTAAGATACGAAGGTTTTTTTTCTTTAAACCGCCGTAGAAAATGTATTGACTAGCGTAGTATTGATAGGTGTCCAACGATTCGACCGCCATCGTAAAGATGGGTTTTTTATTGAACAAATTGGCAAAGTCTGCACACACACACACACACACACACACATTATATATATATACGGGAAGTAGAAAAGAGTCCTTTATTCCCCCTCGTATAAACCTAGGATTTTCATTACAGAGATTGACCTTTTACATGTGGCTCACGGTACAAAGAGTTCGTGTGTTATATTATTATTATTTCATTATTATAGTATATACAAAAAGCATCTGTACAATTACAACTAATGAAACCGATTGGCCTCGCCCGAGAGGAAGTATAATACACACAATACGCGATCCATTTAAGTGTCTATACTTGTTGTTTCAAAAAGTATATTAACTTTTTTGAATTTGAAACTATTTTTTTTTCGAAACGATAGTTTTGCAATACCATCTATTCAAGTAAAAAAAAAAAAAAAAAATAATGGTTTCATAATAATTAAAACTTTTTGAAATTATGAGTGTAGAAACTTGAGTGGATAACCTTGCATATTAGGTATAACCTAACCTAACCTACACAGTCGTCGTAATAAGTAATAATAATATTAAAATATTTAATTATTGAAAATATTTAGGGTCATTAAATTTGCTCTTTCGATAAGTGTGTTAGATTAATTGATTACTTATACTGACAACATTTCAATAAAAAATAAATGCATTGAAATATTTTAATACATTATACTTAATATAGTTTGTACTTTGTACAACAGTCGTATAAATAGATAATATTGGTTTATTTGATTAATAGTAAATATATTAACGAATAAAAAAATAAAAATCAGAATTATTTATTTAAACTCGTTGTTGTCTGATGACCCACAATAACTACTTTATTGACGGACACATTTATTTATAGTAACTACCTACGTCCTACATATACCTACTAATATATATATTATAATATCGCAGCGTATTATTATTAATATTATATTCATAAATAATGTTTTAATATTATAACTGTAAATTATAGTGATACAATTTATCAATTTGACGGAATTAGACATTTTATTATTCGGTCACAGTGGGGTATATGTAATTTAGTGTTTGTGTAAGTAACGTAAATAATAACTGCGCCCAACAATATTTTATTGATTTAATATAACAAGTTTAAATAACACTACAAATCATAAGTAAAAAAATGGAGAAGTCGATAATATGCAATATCGTAGGCGTTGAGACGTGTTTCATTCGTTATTGAGATCACTGTAATGGATGTGTTCAATTTCCATTTTTCAACGATAAACAGTAATTATATGCTGAAAGTTCTAAAATGAAAAAAAATCAATAATTATTTGAAATTGTGTAAAAAAATCCGATTCTTATATTTTATTACAGCAACGCAGTTGCAACAAATTGCATATGTATTATTAAAATAATAATAGATATTTAATTTCATATTATCAGTTATACTGGGACTCGCAAGCCAATATTATAGACGTTTACTGTAGAGCGTATAACTTAAAACACTTTAAATACCTTAACATTTCCGTCGTGTTTATTAAAATATAATGAATAGGTACACGTAATGACAAAAAGTTACAAGTCATTACGAGCATCGGAGTATTATTTGAACAAAAAATAGTTCAAATGGTTAGTTTTTGCTTATAATTTCATAACGATTTTAACTTGAAGTCCTTAAGTATTTAAGAAAATAGTGCGTTAATAATTCGATATTTTTGGATTGCTAGCAGATCAACTTAAGAAGAACAACTTAAATGGTTTGTAAATAATTTTCAACATTTTTGGCCGAGCATAAAAACTAAAAAAAAGAAATGTTAATTTCTATAAATAGCTCAATATAATATTTTAAAATGTTTCCATGGCGCTAATATAAAATATATGATGATTTTTAGGCGATTATTATTTTCTAAAAAACAACAATATAAATATATAACAAAATTGAATTTGTCTAAAATTGGTTTTGCATAAATATTCCCATTTTCCAAGATATTTCTTTCAGTTTTTCTTAATTAAAAAAAAGTACAAGACATTTTTTAAATTTTGATTCCCTAGAGCGTGCCAGAAGTTAATCTCATTTTCTATACTAGAAACCATTCTTGACCTTGAAGATTAGATCTTTTTTCTATACTATGAAAATAATGTCTGCCATTGTATAACCTACACGCTTTTATATAGACCCGCTCAGAATATAAACAAATACAATTTGGTTTTATTTTGAATCGATCACGGAGAAATATTATATTATTATTATTCTCAAACTACAAAATCTATGTAGGTACATGATACTTTATTATTTTATTATCTCGACAAAATTTGTGTGTGCAGAAAATAAAACGATTTATTTTTTTTTATTGTGTTTTTCTATTATATATATATATATTACTGCTACTTTTTTCTCCAGGAAAATTATTTACGATAAACGTTATTGTTATAGTTTCAAATCTCGGATACTTGTAAAGATTAATATTTAAGTTATGTGTTAAACAATCTCGAAACAAGATAAATAAAAAGTCATCAAAGAAGGGTGTTGTACTATACGCAGCACAATCGTCGCGAGTACTTACGTCAAAATCAGTTGTACTATCCAAAGTACAATATCATGATATTATTATGACATTTTAAATCTATAATATAATTATTTATGTTGTCAATAAAAATATAATTTTGTCTATTGCCAGATCTCGAAATAAAAAAAATATTATTATATACATAATATATATATAGGTACTTACTATACGACCGCTAGTGATGCGAACAGAAAGTGATTGAAAAAATCGACGTGTTCCCGTGTGCGCCATTAAAAAGCCTATATAGCTGTATATAATAGTAATATAGCTGCAGCGATCGGTTGGAAATGTTTTATTTTTTTTTTATTTTTGTCTTCAAAAGAACCGAAATATTTGTAACGTATATTGTGTTCGGACTGCAAAAACTTTTTTCCATCCTTCAATTATTTACGAGAAAAATCGACGACGCTAAGTCCCCACCCCGTCACACTACAACAATATATATATATATATATACATTATAATGTATAATATACATTGTTAATCTGATCCGAGTTTGGTGTTGGGCACTATAACGTCATGTGCAGCTTTGCGAGAGTTCGACTAATCTATAGTATTTTATCTGATTTTGGATGTAGTCTCGTGACCAAAGACTTTGAGACGCCTTTCGAGATCCGGAAAGACTATATATTCCATAGGAACAGAATAAGACGATCGGGCCCGATAAGAGCAATCGTATTTTTATGTAATTAGCTATTGTTGGCAAGTAGTAGTTTTTCAATTTTGACAGGTCCCCGCTTCGTATATATATAATATAATATAATATGTAAACAAAAAAAGCCCATAATATAACAAACGCAAAACGCGTACATTTGCATAAATTTTGAGTCATTTTATCCTGTTCACCATAAACATTACTGCAGAAAACGTTATTAATTGCTTACGTACGTGTATACATAATATATAGCTTTACAGGTGTACCTAATATGATGTGACCACATTTTTTGTACATGAATAATAACTTATAAAAATGTATTATTATTGATTTTTTTTTAGTCTAATTGAATTTATATATAAGTACACAGAAAAGCCTTGCTTTGGCAGTAATTTACAAAAATATTTTTATGTCATGTGTTATGAATTATTATTATATTATCACTGTCGTTAATCATATCGTTGTGTTTTGTGCAGCGCGTAAAACACTAGTTAAGTATTTTTTGACCGGGAGTTATGTCTGGTCCTCTTTTTTTCTGCATTTAAACCGAGTCAAATCGTTATTAATTGATAAATAAGAGAATACTTCATCGTAGAGTGCATATCAATCAAATCGGCATAAATCGCACAGGTGAAAATAATTGTATAAAATCAGCTATACTTTAAAACACTCTTTTGCGTCTTGTTTAAATTGTCAATCAGCTGCAGCAATAGTGAAAAGCTGTGATTGCTTAAAACAATCAAATAAAGTGTCTATATATAACGATATAGTAATAGTATTGTCGTCGTCGTCGTCGTCGTTAAGGAAATACAGAGATTAAAAAGTTCGATTGGTTTGATTTCAGTTTTCCGTCGTCTTCGACTTTCTTTAAATAATTCGTCTAAGATTTTTCGTTAATCTGCACCTTAGCGTGCGCGTTTGTCGGTGAGACGAGTTCGTAAACCTTTATGGCATTTCACTTTATATAATATAATCTAAAGCCATACCCTATTATATATGTATATAGCCATAGGTTTATACTGAACAGCATATATTTACTGTATAGTGTATACACGTACTTAATCAGATTTAGGCGACAAAACGACTTTAGAGTATACGAAACGGTCTTATTTTCTTCTCTCTTCCGCAGTTGGTATATACCTACACCGTACGAATCGTATGTATATAACGCACCTAATACCGCGGTACACACTGTAATACTTTGCCGTTTTACCATGACATATAGGGTGGTACATAATATATAGGTACACACACGGCGCACCTCTTGTATAATATATACGTACAAGGCGTAACAGATAGAACTGACTTTTGGAATAACTTTTGTTCGAATTAATATTTCTTTTATTCATCAATTTTTGTTTCAATAAGTGACCCTATAGCGCTTCATAACGCACCATAAATTTATTTCATGTTTATTTTTTAGTGCTGAAAAAAAAAATTAATTCGATAAAAAAATTTTTGGATAAATATTCGAAAAAGCCTATATTATCTGAATTGATTATAAGAATAATTTTGATGGTAAAAAACTAAAAAGATTTATCTAAGTCAAGTAGTTTATATTTTAGAATTTTTTTAAGATTCAGTATTGTTTTCTTTAATTAATTTGGAACGTATAATGATTTTAAAAATAATATATGATTTTTGATAATTTACTGACAAGAGTATATTTTTTAAATTATATATTACTTATCATACAATACTAACAATAATTTTTGTCATACGTTTAATTAGCATGCATTTTTTTTTTTTTTTTAGGTCCTTCTGTGTTACATTCTGTATATATAATATATATATAAGGTGTTATAAATGTATACTGTAGTACCTAAGTGCATATTATTATTTATACTATGTATATACGTATAGTGCACGTTGTGCGTGCAATATTTGTAGGCAGCTAACTGCTAACGTGTTTTTTTATGACGTGAAATGAATAAATAAACTAATTCAATCATAGCGTTGTGGTATATAATATATACACACACACACACACACACACATATATATATATATATATATATATATATCATGTACTCGAATAAAAGTGTATATAAAGCCCTGAAGGTTGCGTGGAGACTCATTTATAATTGGATCGAGTTTTTTTTTTTAGTTTTCCCGAGACTGATTTCGGACAACCCCCCCCCCCTCTTTCCTCGTCCCTTCGTCGTTGCGCAGCGGTCGTGTTAATAAGACACACAAAAACGTCTTCGTCGTCGTAGTCGTCTAAGGGCGGTGTGTGTAAAAAAGACTATGGCGAAAAAAAACGGGTAGGTCGCTGTCGCACGTGCGGGTAGTGCTGTACTCACGTGAATACACCGACCTCCACCGCGACCTAGACTTTGCGCATACACGACTGTATATTATATATTATACACACAGTCGATCTGTGCAGCGTGGGCGTGTGGGTGCGTGTGTGCACAGAGAGACTGCCGGGTTTGTTTTGCGGAGGAAAAATTCGATTGTCGTCGGCTGCGAACAAAAGAGACGGCGGCGGCGGTGGAGGACGTGTGGCAAATGGCAGTATATATATATATAGCTCAGTGACGGTCGCGCGCGGACGAAGAGCAGCGCAAAGGACGGCCGGTGGACGGACGAGAACCGTCGTTGTGGTGATGAGGCGGTGGTGGTGGGGTGTAGAGAGACCGAGGGACATTTGACGTTGTCAGGGATGACAAGGGCCGGTTGACGAGCACTGACGAACTCTCCGGGTCTCCATGGCGACGGCCCGGCACTGTCTGTCACTTTAATTGATCTCCAAATGGTCGGCCGTGTCTTGTCCCTTTTGTGCAAATAACATTCACGACGACCGAGCTTTCCGGCGTTGCCGAACTGTGCGCCGTCGTCTCGCCGGCTACAATAACATTACGGACGCTCGTATCAGTCCACTATATATATTATTATTATTATTATTATTATTATATTATGTCTACGTGTGTATTCTATATATATATCAAAACGATGTCATGTTTGTATATATACATATATATATATATAGTGCAGCCGAGTTGAGTGCATAAGCGTATATATATATATAGTGTTTCCCCGCCTTTAACCGCACCACCGTCGCCGCGTGAGACCCGGTCGTATATGGTGCAGGTTTTGACGAAATGTGCCGTTGACGGCGTGGTCGGTGGGGTGTGGGGCTGCAATGGTGATTTACCGTCCTCTATTACCTAATGACCTGCCCGAGGGTATACGCTTTGTTATTATTAAACTTTTTGTTCTTTAAAATGCGTATACCCATATTATATTATGTATATGATAATAATGGAGGGGGGCATGCGACATGATGCGTCTCGAAGAGTCTTCGTATTCTTTTTTATCGAATTTCCTGCAGGACTCTCGGTGGGTCGTCGGAACTCATTCCTCGAGAAACGCACATGCATATTATATTATAATATGTAGGCCACGAGTACTGTTGTAAGCATCATATATTATGTATATTGTATATATATATATTATGCTGTGACGCGTGGTAAAATAAAACTAAACATTCGAGTGGATAGGTATACATGGACATATGATTACTACATTACCGCCTCGCGAGCAGTCCCGCGGGAGATGTGAAAAATTAAAAGACCCGCGACGATAAATTCCAGCGATAATTCGCGATTAAAAAGCAATGTGACGACGATGCGGCATCGTGGATATATGCAGTCCGGGAAACAGATATTATATTATGCACTACGTATTATACATATATATATATACATATTAGACAATAGTATAAAACCGCGTGTGGGTTTTGTGTGGGTCGTTGACGTGCGCGAGAGACGCCTTTGAATAATGCAAATGCCAACCGCATCACTATACACAAACGCGTTTAACGCTGAAAACGACGACGGCGGCTGCAGTAACCGAGGGAGAGTTTCAGGACATAATATAATATATATATATATGTATACCATCCGTTCGCTGCACCGACTCGGGTGACTTTCGTCCAGATCATACGAGAAAAAAAAAGGAGGAAAAAGGAAAAATAAGGTTAGTGTAGTGTAGAAATGATGTGGCGACTCGCTCGGAGCGGAGGGTGTATTACGATGGCGGTGGCGGCGGTGGAGGTGATGGGTAGGTGGACGGAGGGGGTTAGATCTTTTATTCTAACCGTTACGTCTATTTCTGTCGAGGTCTCATGAAAGAATAAAACGACTGCACATGATTTTCCATCGCACCCTCGCCGTTTATATGTTACTAGGCGCGTCCGTCTTATATAGGCGGTCATGTATATTATGTGTTTTTTAAACATATTTTTTTTTCGATTTCCATATTTTGGTTTATTCTTTGTCATAAAATATTATGATATTATGCCGTCACCGTCGTTTGATGACGATCACGATTCACACTACGTGGGTGGAGTCCGGTAAAATGTCTCATATTCGATATATTAGCGATAATATAGCACAGGTGTATCCAAACTACGGTCCACGAACAAATTTTCACCAACCAGCCTAATGTCGGTAAACTATCTGAAAATATGTATAAAATATGTTATATAACCTATTAAAAATAAATGTGTTTATAAATTTTAGCCCAGTAAGAGTTTTTTTTTATTTTGTGTGGCCATCGAATAAGAAAGTTTGGAGACCCCTGATATCGTATATAGGGACCCTATTTAATGCCTATATACTTTTACATAGATTATTGCGTTTTATTTTTGTACCTACCTGCTTGTGAGTTGTAGAAACAAAAATTCGCGACAATAAGTACATAATATTATGATGGGTGGTTATTTTATTCTAAATTATTTATTTCTATAATATGTAAACACTGGTTCTCTGCAGTAGTTGCAACAAACTATGTTATATACTGTCCGACATCTGTATACCAACATACTCATATAATATAGTATATAGTATATATATATATACTGAGTACAACAAATTTCAACAATTCGAAAATATGTTCTTTGATCATAATATTTAGGAAATCTAAAAATCAAATTATTAATTTACGCACGATTAAAGCATAAAAATAGGATGATCATTTTTTTTTAAATCACCCTGCGTATATGATGTATAAGTTATTGTTGTACTTAACGTATGTTATAGTGACAAAAACTGCGGTAACATCTAAGTATCTACATAATCATATGATATGCGAAGATTGATGGTTATTTTATTTGTATCATATTATTAACCTTATGGCGCAAACACTTGTTCACCGCAGTGTTATATATCATCGCGACAACAATGCATTAACAAGAAATCTCAGGTTATGCGACAAAACGATAATATATGTAAATATTATATTATATAATTACAAAACGTTTATGCACCCGATGCCACGTGGTGCAGCTCTATCAACAATTGGTTTATATGATATTATATATATTATACATTGCGTACAATACACGTGTAATTTGTGCGTATAATAAATGATAATACAATTAATATTATACTGCATGTCTATTTTTGTCTGTATATTATGTAGGTGTACCTACATGGGTAAAATTAATTAATAGCTCTCAACTCGTTACATATTGCACCGTAATAGATCTATGCCGTGGTGTCGAATTAAACTTCAAAGTAATCAAGTTATGTTACAACTAATTTTCATAGCTGCCAATATTATACTCGATGTATTATTATTATTATTATATATACATTGGTAAATCCGGTGTTTATTTTTTGATAGCATCACATACACAGTAAATTCTCGTGAAAACCCTTCGGGACTATTAAAACTTTTCAAGATATTTATACCTATCAAAATATTTACTTACTTAACGCACAATTATAACGTGATTTTTTTTTTAAGTCAGTCAATATCGTTAGTTTTATAAAAGTATTATAATATATTCAAAATAATTAAACATTAATACATGTCTACGTGCATACTTATGTGATTATATATATATATTATTACAAATGCTTTGTATAAATACATCTATTTAAATTCTCAACAATTGTATTGCTCAGCAGCGCAACAACAACCCCAATCGTTCAGAAAAAAAAGATTCATTAATAATATTTAATGTTAATTTATTTTAAGTGAATGTTTTAAGCCATTTTAATATGGTTTAAATTAAATATTATGTATACCATTCGCGATCATTATACATTTATACACATAATACGACATAATATTATTTTAATATTATATTATAATCGTACCGTTTTTATTTTTTATTCGTTTAAATAAATTTGTGCAATACTCCGTGAATATGATGACGTCTTAATATCTTACGCTTATTGATAAATGTTATCACAATAATGATTAAAAATCGTATATTACAAAAAGATTGTGTAACATAAATTAGCGACCAACGAATTAAAATTAATTTAAATAAAATAAAATTACAAATCTTTCGATAGAGATCCACATTTTGTCTGGTTTGCGTGTAAAATATTTTATAACATAAAATTGGCCCTCATCAATATCAATTTAAACGTTTTTAATAGGAGCACAAATAACTACTATTTAATTACATTAAAAATAGTTGTGCAAATATACAAAATTAAAACGCAAAAATTTCTTTAACGAAAACTTACGGACTTCCGATTCCTAACTCACTGAGAATCAAATACTTCAGCCTCAAATACCTCTTGATCAAAGATTAGCATTGTATCATCGCCTTCGCTTGCTTAACCCTTTACTATGCAATAATAAAATATACACCTCCACTAAAACTAAGCTTTTTATATACAAAACGCTATTAAAATCACTGTGGACTTACGGCTTTCAACTTTGGGGCAATGCGAAAAAGACAAATAACTCAAAAATCTAAACCTTTAAAAATATTGCACTTAGAAAACTGATGATGAATGCTCCACTCTACATGTCAAATCAATAATCATTATACACCGCACACCGACTTAAAACTCAAAACAATAAATGACGAAACAAAAATCTTTTATAAAAGATTCCATTGCCACCTAAATAATCACCCAAATCAACTGCCTGGCCACTCCCAAAATACCTGGGAATCCTCCGAGAAGTTTGAAGCGTAAGTGGTGTCATTATCTCTTAAATTAAATTTATTATCAATCTAACAGAAAGCGTCATCAATGGGTGGCTCCTTAGTCCTTTCATCAAAATCTCATGACCTGTCAACTTTTATCTAATATTCATATATATTGTGTCAAGTATTATTAATGATACAGATTGTTTATTTTTTGTAAAAATAAAAAAATTAAGGTATATTTTCGATACGAATTTTTATATTATAATTACTTAATTACTAATTCTATTGAATTATTGTACCTACATTATATTAATACCATTGGTACCTACCTACTATATTTTATACTCATCCCTTTTGATTTTAAAATTGCATAATGTTTTGTCAACAACAAACATTTTTCTATGAACGGAAAATCGTTAGATTAATAAACTATTGAATTAATAATTATCTATTATAACAATCGAGTGAAACTGGTGTGTTGATTATTCGCTAAGATAAAACACTACAGTACCCGGAATACGAGTTTGTATCGGAAGAATTTTGGTTGAAGACAATATCATTATCTCTACGAGTGTAAGTAAGTAAAGTGTGACTCGGAAGTATTAAACATCGTCTTAGATAGTTTTAGAGAAGATCAGAAAACTCGATCTCTAAACTACCATCAATTTGTTGGGTCGTCTTCGATCGGCGTAAAACTAAAAGCTTGTTCATAAAAATCTACTGGTTCTCAAACAATTCAAAGTAAAGCTTTAGGTGAAAATAAATGGTAAGAGTTCGGATTTAGAATCTGCAATGTAAGCACATTATACTCAGTTGGACAACTATTATATTATAGCCGTCTAAAAGATAGAACAATATAAGGTGGACAATGGACATTATTGTATATAGGTATGTAGGTATATAAATGTTATAGTGAATTACAAAAAAGGCAGATGGTCTAGATAAAAATAATCTTGTAAGTACTTACGTTTCAAAAGTGTAGGTACATATTTCAAAACTAATAAAAATATTTTTATGAAATTATAAAGTTTACAGAAAAAAAAGTTGTTGATTTATGTATTGCTTATTAAAGCTGTTTATTTTAAATTTTACTTCAAAAAAATAACACAACTGTGAGAAAATGTTTGAAAAGCAGTACTTAGTAAAATATCACAGTTTTTAAAATGTTTTATCTTAACTTCATTGCTGACTAACTTAATCAAAGAAGAATATAAAACGTTATTTTTGAAGAAAAAAAACACTAGACATCAATATAGTTACATTTGTATATCAACATATTATTTCATATTTTAAATATTTTAGATAAATGATTTGTAACAAAGTTATTTAACTATATGCTATACTTTATAGTTTATAAAAAATCGTCATTTATTTAATTTGTATTATTATTGAAAATTGTATTATTCGAAATTACCATTCGTCAAATCCCGTTAAAATAAATCTATAATTTCACAAAATTAGATAATTATATTTGTACAAACAAATTATTGTGTTATCTCTTAATGGAATTTTGAGCATTTTGATTATATTTATTGAATTTTTCATTATCATAACTTACACACGTGTGATTGTATTTTACAGGTATTTCGATACCTGCCATCGTAATACATTGTTTGTGATGATGTTTGGAGTCTTACTTCCTTTCCTATTGTTATTGGCAAGTGTGATTAAAAAAAAAAATCAAGTCAAGATTAAAACCACAACTATCTACACAGATAATAAATAATTACCTGATAATTACGTATAGGCGATACGATAAGTGCCAAAATAAATAGTATGGTAATAAGTCACAGCTTATATTTATCGTAGTCGATGAATCAGAAAATGTGTATTTATTTCAAACATGTCAAGTATTTGAAAACCATACGTTTGTTTTTCAAACAGTGTTTTAAATATATTTATGAAAAATTATATTCACAATCTTATATTGAAATTTAAGGTGTCGACAAAAATCGACGAGTTAGAAGAAAATATCAAATTTTGACCGAACACTAATACCTACATAAAAATCAAATAATATTCATGAATATAATTAAGATTTTTACGATTTGAAGAATACGAATTACGATATGAAATTGACAAAAAAGTGTTTTCCAAGGTTTGCAAATTGTAATGAGGAATGGAGCAGGATCATTAAATAGCAAAATTGTTGTATGATTTCATTTATATAAAGAAATTGCACCCTTGTACAGTTATATATTATATATATTTACAATGTGTATATTATGTGTAATGTTTATTGTATATATATATAGCCTTAACTGTTAAGGAAAACGATCGTTAGCCAACCCGATACGAGTGATACGACGCTCGAATGACAAAACAGAATGCCGTACGAATAAGAATGGAGAAAAAAAATAGATAATGTATAATGAGAAACCACATAGATTATACACACACTCTGTATAGAGTAAAATTAGTCAGGCAGTGAAGGACGGAAGGAGGATACAAAATAGAAAAGAATTATTATGATTATGCACATTGGTTTTTACATACAAGTGCCGACACGAATTGGCGCCAGACGTTTTTATCGTGCATTCTATTTAAATATATTACAACCAAGTAATATGTCACTTTTGTATGACAGCTAAAATTCTAATATTAAAAAAAAATCTTAAAAATTGTAATTTTAGAAACGTAGGACACGTTTTTGACATACTCGTATGTGTCAAATGATGCATAAACAAATGATGTCCAAATTAATGCGAGTACTGTTGGTCGTGTCGTATCTATAGTATTATCATTTCACGACTCAGTTTCAAAAACATTTAATCATTTTGTGCGGCGATTCCAATATAAAATTATCGGACCAAAACCAAAAGCCATTATCATAATGTACCCGTCTCTATTAAATATTTTCCAAAGATAAACTTATAACAGTAGAATAAAATAAAATTGTCATTGATCTGGGGATTTCGACACATTTTAATTAAAGCTAATATTTTATTTAACATAACGTTTAATACATCGAATTTGAAAAAATTATTACTTAACTTATAATTTGTATCTAGGTATTTCGATTCAACGAATTATAATATTTATTTATGTAAACCAATATAGGAACTTACTAAAGGTATCGACGTTTTGAACTTATTGATTTAAAAAGTGTTGACATTATTAATTTAATCAATATTAATATTATGTAATTGGGTTAAAATTCACACAGTTCTTTCCTAAGATCTGTAATTATTCTTAGTAAAATAATTTTATTTAAAACATACTTTTATTAGCACGCTGAGTTAATCTTTTAGACAATTTTACAATTTACTCTTATCAGTATCGACGACGTAACAAATGTCCACCACTTCGAGATCTCATACGGATTTACAAATAAAATATTAACATAGTATTGTTTAGGTATTGTTATCATAAATTAAGTCAATTTCAGTCCATACATTTGTATAGTATACGATTAAAAAACAATTGCGACTTAACTGTAGACGTATTCACACTAATTATGGAAATCAAAGTTCAATAGTTAAAGGATGTCTTTTATTAAGTACGTAGATACATCACATTAGTTTAGCAAATTTTGATAATTTCAATAAATATAAGAACCATAATATAAGCACAGTTTAATCTTGTATTTAAATTTTAAATGTTTATAGCTTTGCTTGATTTTCCATTTTATTATTTTAATATTATTCCATTATTGTACAATCCCTTTTTATAATACATTAATAATATTAATTCAGCTCATCCGTCTACAGCATATTACAGTTATTGAATGAGCTCGCAACTTGCTCTTTTTTGTTTTTGTTTTTACTAGTCCTCGTATACCTTATTGTTGGAAAAACAAATATTATTATTATTTAATATTATACAACTGTCCATCACCAGACTATTTTTTCCAAACATTGTTTAATTTAAATTTTTATCAAATCCTTTGTACTTCTGTCGAGCTAGGATGAAAATTAATTTTTTATATACCAAACGGTTGCCGTTTACATAGGTGAATTAATCAATACTGTTTATTGTTTTTGATTCCCGGAATTTCGTGATTTTATCGAAATTAAACGCATTTGAAGAAAAAAAAAACATTTTGTTCCTTTTGTAATGAAATAAACATAGGTACTACTTTTGTAGTTAATCGGCGATAACCGGGTGGTCGACCCACTGCGAATTCCGTCCACGTGGAAGTTTTATTTTATTTCATAGAAATTTAACGCAGTGCATTTATTTTAATAAAGTAATAATCTCCAAAGCAGTAATAGCTACCGCTTCTTTACACGGGCTGGCTGTGCAGCAGTGTGCGTGAGCCGGGTATTGGTCTTTTGAAAGATCGGCAAACAAACGTCAAAGGTTTACAACACAGGTGAGCTTCAAAGGCAGAACTACGTTATGCACAGAGCACACGTCCCACACAGAACGAATACAGAGGCTGTGATGGCCATGTCGAGCTGTTTTTATTTGTTCATTTTATTTTGTTTTCCGTATATACATATTATGCATGCCGTGATACGCGCAGGACGGGAGGGCGGACAATCTCATTTATAAGTTTTAATAATAATAATAAAAACGATAACGCATACATTCGCGAGCGCGTGTTGTACAAAAAATATATAAAATAATAACCGTTCCGGCCAACTTTGGAGAGCATAATTATTACGCAGTCCTTTTGCTCAAACAAAAGCTTTTGATTGACGGGATGGGTACGCAAAAGTCCGCTTTTCCCACCGTCGCCGCACTATATATACCACCGCTGAATGCTGGCAGCTTGTATTCATGTATACATGTTTATGTACATGATGTATATAGGTAATAGTGTATGCGAGTAATAATAATATAATTTGTACGCACAAGAGTTTCCGTTGTTGTTTCGCTCGGAACAGTTTTCACACACAACTTAATAAACCTTCTCCGCCGGCAGCGGTGGCGTTTTAACAACAACACAATTAGTTTTTATCCGTACACGAGCGATAGAGGCTTATGATACTGAAAATTTTATAACAATACGTATATACTTGCACATAATATTATATTATATACCTTAGCGTCAAGTATATATACATATGTATACATGTATTATAATATACTTGATACGACGAAGATATGTACGTATTATTATTATTATTGTTATTATATCATTGTTGTTAGCGTTGAAAACGGGAATTTTCCTAGTCTTTGGAACGTGAACCAGCCGCACTCTGCACTGATGAAAACCGTGTAGGCACATAGGTATATACGTGCGAGTCTGTCGACTAGTTGTCAAACTCCACTTATTAGTTATTATATATATAGCAGGCTGCCGATTACACTGCATTCAGGACGGGCGTGAATCACTTTGTTATTGCAGTTTAGTGTCGTAAGGGGGGGGGGGGAGGGCGAAGAAGAGACGATGACTTGCTATACTCTCAATACCTATAGGTACCTATAAACTTTACACACACCCACACACGTGTGCTTTCTGTTTTTGCGAGTTTTATATTATTATATTAATATATAAAATGTTTTCAAGTGACACGTGCGATATTTTGGACCTGGTCGGAATTAAGATAGCAGAACAGTGATGACGATCAGGGTAGGGGGGAGAGGAGGAGATGCGATTAAAGTAAAAGTTTGCAGGCCGCAGCGGAAAATTTATGACGATGACGGTTTCAGAGTAGCACGTCACGACACGCGAGCCGCAGACGTTGTTAACACGACGTATTATGACTGATATGAGACACGTCGTAATCAAGAGGAACAGCTGAAATCTCACAAGCAATAATATTATCGAACTTTTATTTAAAATTTCCGACTGTTCCGACCCTGTATACCAGAGCCAGAGGTGGCCGACTTGTGGCTCGCTTCATAGCCATATGCGACTCGCGTCTTAAAAATAAAAAACCAATATTTACTTTAATTAACGATACGATCATAAAACGTATTTATAAACATTTTGGCTTTTGATCTCATTGTATTTATCCGTGTGACTCGCGGACGTATTCGCGTTGGCCACCATCACTGCAGCTATATATATTACCTTATGCAAACACCTTGTAGGTTTTTTGTTGTTTTAACCACCGTTGGACACATTTACCACTAATTTTTCTGTTGAGAGATTTCGAAGAAGTTCAGGAGGAAGAGAGTCGCTGCTGTCCCTCCATAGCTCTGGTGACGTCGATCTCACATATCCGGTAGGTACATATTATATATATATATATTATATGAGTGAGCAGTCCACTTTGCGTTTATTTAATAAAGTCGTTCGTGCTATTATAATATTATACGGTTTTATACGAATATATATAGTGCATAATTTGAAATATACGTTGACACTTCAATCGGCACTATGTGTCATTATTTTAGCGACACGTCCCACGTGGGTTTATATATTATGATTGTGTTGACGGATGTGTGGTGCATCTGTAACGTGGTATGCGTTCGCCGTCGAAACAAAATAAACACATTCCGTGAATATTAGTATTAGTGTTGACGCGTATACGTCGGATCGTTGGCGAATTGATCGCGTAGACGCCGTCGCACGTGTATTTTTTTGGCAACAGCGTTGAGCAGTGAGATTCGAAAACAACGGGCGGTTTTTTTTTCAACTGATATTTTTGTTTTTTAACATAATAATATTATAGTTTAGAAAATACGCGCGAAAATATTATCATATAATCTCGCAAAGTTCAGCGATCAACTAATGTTTATCGAAATAATATCGTTATATATTCTGTAAAATATATTAATATTGTCATATGTAGTCCGTTGCGCACACCATCATATCATATTATATTAATATAAAAATAATAAACGGGAAACGATAATATTTTTTTGAATATTTATACAGGTAAATTAGACACAAAGTGTGCAGATGATAACATAATAATGACCTATTTAAACATAAAAAACCGTGCAGCGCGTACCTATATATATATATATCCGGTTTGAATTATTAATGTCCGTCATCGTAGGTTTTTAATTTCGGATCGAGTCGTCAATTGACTGACGTTTCTCATCATATTATATAAATGGCTGGACGGCAAAGCGTGATCAACGTGTAGGTATATTATGGTATTAATTGTATATAGCTCACGTGTCGCGGTGAATCGTAATGACAGGTTGACATATTATATCGTTTCAAACGGCTATTGCATGTTCGATTTAGAATTTTTTTTTTCTTATCCGTATCGTTATCGTATATAAACGATTTACATGTTTCTGATAGAAATTTTAATGAAACTTTGATTATCGAATAATAATAATAATATATTCTATACGGTAGACGGAATAACTTCAAACGAACAACACTGCAATATAATATACCGTGCACAATATGTTTGATCGTGATTATATCCAGCTATATATGATGACGCTCTCGGGGCTCTGCATTCGACTTCTGTTGAAAATAAAAATATGTGACATTTTCGCGATCGATTTTCCTCGCGGATCAAAATCGATCGCTCAGCCAAACGACTTTTGTCGTGTATATTATAATTTAACACATATTAAATGTTTATTAAAATGAAAATGTATCAAAATTGGCATCAGCTTGTAAATAATTATGATATTATTATTTTGTGTGATTCGACGGAAAACGATTTTAGCGTGCGTCTGCAGTTATGTTATGTGGGCGTAAATATTATTATATTTTCCCGTGACTTTTATAAGAACTTACTAAAAAGGTGAACCTATGACGACGATATGATGCATTTTATGAATGAATTTTCAATTTTGTCTAATAGTAGGTATATTATGATAATATTATGCATGGACGTAATATTACACTGCAGCTGTAGTGGTTGGTAAAAGTTACGAGGTACAGTTGGGATAAAATATGTTGAGGATCATACGTAGGACCAGAAATATGAATAAATGGCAATGTGACTGATTTTAAAATTGTTCATGTTGTATGTGATTTGGATAGGTATAGTTAATATTGTAAGATAACTATGGAAAACTAAAAAAAAAATGTATTCTGGTGTTTCTAATTCAAAAAAATAAGTTCGTTGTAAACTTGTAACTTTAATAGGTATCAATTAATATTTCTGATCATAATTTCTATTCACCTGATTGGATTGATAAAATTTAAAATTACGATTTTTACTAAGACTATACGAGTAGGTAGGTATATCGAATAAGTATTGCACGATAAAGCCCCTTAGCTACCTCCCCCCTCGGATCCTAGATGTGAAGGATCGATTATGATCAGTGTAGGCGCGGGTTTTAATGTACGATGGCTACAATTAATTATAATAGTAGTAGGTATTTATAATAAAATTCACGGATTCGATCGCCATCTATCGTTGAACGGACAGCAGTCGGAGCCCATTGCGTATAGTAGTCCGGTCGCAGTCGTCTCATGCCATCAACAGGGTTGTGGTAGGGTGGTGGGTGTAATGTGGTAGGTTTGTATATGTCTATCGCGGCACACGTTTACCCATATAAAATACCCGCGGTAATAATAACGACGAGACTGCATCTATTTCAATATATTATACATTTATACCTAATAAGTAATATGCAATAATATATGTAATAATATTATACAACGTTTGCCGTCTGCACTTAAATCATTTAAAATAAGCCAGTCAGTTGCGTAATTATGGAAGAGAGAGATTTTTTTTTCTTAAATTTAAATCATAATTAAATTTCCGTTTGTATACTTGAATTTAAAAGATTTTAAGATTTTAAAACAAGAAATAATAATTCGTGGACATTAATTATCATAGTTGAGACATTTTTTTTTATTTTAATGGCTTGAAACTACCATAGGTACCTCAACAGTTATAAATATATAATATATGGCAAGAAAATTGTATTAAAAAAATACAAGTAATACAATTTCTTAATTTTTTTTAGGGAGAGGATCCGCGAAACATAGGCCATCCGGTGTGAGGGGTGGAACGGTGCAGGGAGTTAATAATTTTGTATATTTTTGTTTGTAGGTTTTTGAGTTAGCAGGGTTGCAACACGCGTCTGTGTATGTGTGGAAAAGATATGTTGCTAAAAATCCCGTGCGGTCACCCATAATACTGACATCCAGTGCATGTCCGCAGATTGAGCGTACGCGCGGCTGACCAAAGCCACTTGAAAATCATTATTATACCGCATGTAATATCTCATTCAATATTTATAACGACAAATCAATATGATGTACGACATTTAATGGTCAGGGGGGGGGTGTGGGGAGAATGGGACTCGCTCTAGGACGATACTATAAACTTATATCCCACCCCAGAACCGAGGCTACTATACATGCCACTGATACGAGTATATATAGATGAATACATACGCGGGACCGTGTATAGTATAATATCGAATATCTTGTATGATATGTAATAACACCACACTATAATATTATTGTTATTATTATTATTATTATTATTATATACATTTAAACGATATTTCGGGGGCATATCTCGCGGGTTAGCTTCCTGCAGCGGCTCACATTCGCGCAACAAATAACAACCGCGTAGTCGCATCGTATAATACGAATCTCTCGCCGCGTGTGGGATGGCGCGCTCAAATATCCGTCGTTATCGGGATCTCCTCGAGACCTAAATATCGGGTGGGTCATGGGTGTGTGTATGTGTGATACCATATTATAGTAATACACGCGGAACCGCGGGCTCTCGGAGATTATCACGGTGTCAAGTATATTATGTGTGTACACACTACTACACTTTATATAGGCATAATAATAATAATAATAATAATATGTACCGTTATAATGTGTATCGCGAGTTACGACGAAACGAGAGCGTGGTGGTGGTAGTGGTCGGGTGGTCTTCGAGAGTGACGGAGAGATGGGGAAAGAGACGTGAACGAGATAGAACGATTGTGCGCGTATTTTATACCCTAACGGCAGCCATATACCGAGCTGCAAACACCGTATCGTATCCGTCGTCGTATAGTCGTCTCGCGAGCGCGTACACACCTCATCGTGCAGGTTCGACGTCGACGGTGGAAATTCGATTTTTTCCCCGCCATTTATTTATTGTTTATTGAGAAAATATCTGGCAAAGGCGGCGGTTCCGATTATATATATACACGTACAACACGTACGTATATATATATATATTATAATAGTGAGAGTATTGCCGTCGCGACCCTGTGAATTATATATACCTCCAATATCGGGATCGATAAGAGGTGCACGCGGGGTCACGCTGCCTATGTACATACATAAGCTTATATACATATACTCGTATATACATAGAGAGAGAGAGAGAGGGAAGAAATAACGCCACACGCTCCGATGCAGCTGCAGCAAACGTATAGTTTATACGACGCGTACACGAGACGAGAACGATAATAGCGCGTAACACGGCGTTGGGGGTGGGGGGGATGAACGGCAGCCAATCATAATCATTATCGTCGAGCTTAACGGCCACGCGCTCTTCTCGAGAATGCCGCGGCTTGTGCACGACGACGCGCGGCGGGGCAAGGGCGTCGGCAAAGGTCCGCGTGACATATTTATGGCCAAGATCCTTCCGGCGAAAGCGCTCTCGGTGACATTTTCCTGGGCCCCGCGCCTGGTTTTGATTTTCCCGCTCACCCAGTCCGCCTCTACCACCCACGCTCCCGTATACACTTTATACGCCGTATATACACATTATTATACGTATTATATCTGCTGCGGTGTGTGCCTCATATATATATATATATGCGTGGCAGCTCCTTCCCCGCGGCGGCTGGAAACGTTAACGACTTTCCAGCGGCGGTGGCTCATTATTAGAAAACTCGGTTCCCCGCCGGTCCGCCCCCTCGTGCTTTATTGTCCGGAATTTAATTCGCACATGACGGACGGCTGCTGCGGCTAGCTCGACTGCGCGTAAACACCCGGCTGGGTGGGTAGAATATATAAGAAGTATATAGAAGAAGTGCTGGTGGTTGTGGGGGGAGGGGGGGAGAGTCGTAGCGAGAAGGAGAAAAAATTAAAAGCCAAACTTAATGGCCGTCGCTCCCTCCCCTCCCACGCCCGCGCTCTTCTTGTCCGCTGCAGCAGCCATCACCCCTCGAGCCCTCGCCGTTTTTGTTTATTGCACCTTTCTTCCGGCCAACAAAATTATTGTTTAAAAGCGACTTCCAACCTGTCGTAAATAACGCGACGAATACGACAATGCTATACTAAGACAATGTGACCTCCTCTGCAGAAATATATTATATCATCACGGAGGAAGTTCTAGGGAGACCCTAAAAATATTATAATAATGTTGGCTCGTCGCGCGAAAAAGTTTATTATTTTTGTACATCACATATTTTGAGTCGACACCATATTACACTATATCAAGTCATGTTATTCATACTTGCATTATTATAAGGGGGGGATATAATATTATTCTATAGTAGCACGCCAATTCACCAGAGCGTATATTATGTATAATCGTGTAAAATAATATAACCATTCGGACCACTAACATTGTTGGTGGTTCATCACTAACACAAATTTAATTCAAACAGTAAAACCGAACACATAATAGACACGATAATTGGGAAAACCGAATCAAATTCCGCATCTCCGGCAGCGAACTCCAAGAAGAGTTTCCAATTTATTGTGTGTGCATGTCCGCAAGAGTCTCCTAAAAATCCCTTACCGGATTCGTTACGACAAGACGGTTGTTAATTGTTAACCGTTATATAGCTATAGGTACACCAAGAAGGGATAAGCTGGATTAATATCTCCTTCGTCTAAAAACATTTTCTAAATTACTACTTTGCGCGGACTTTGCAGTTGAACTTTTGCAGAGTGTAACGTGTCCAAAAAATTTCTCACTTACTCTCCCAAAACCCATTCAAACAGTATATTATAATACGCCAAGTATCATATTATTATGTAATGAACTATACGATAATAATATAATAATACACTTTACTGCAGTGGCATTTACGTATATCGTATGGTTATAAATTATAAAAATACATACGTTTTATCTACTCGCATAAATAAATGAAAATAGTGTGGACTCTTAATTAGACTAACCCTTTTAATAAATAACGCAATAAAATATTTATAAATATCGCGTGGCGCATAATTTTGTGTCGTTTTAATGTGGTTCGGTCGAAATTTTGATGGTAGCTAAACACAAGCGGTTCTATTTGCACGGTCGATAAATATATTATAATGTTTGATTAAACCAAAAATCACTCGGTAATTACTTAAACATAACACTATAAACAATTAGTTTTTGCTTAATTTGTATCATTCGTTTCGCGTTTTATCATCAATTCGGAATGGCGCATTGTAGTAGTGTTCTTAATACAATTTAAAATATTAGTATACTATTATTATAGTTACGTCACTGAACAGATGCTAAAAGTGACATTTCATTATCAGATTGAGGTTTACGGTATTTATATATACATATAAAATATGTAATGTATTTGATTGGATAACTTTAGTTCACTGAAAAAATTAATACATAGTTAATTAATATGTAACTTTAAACGGATAACATCAGAGCCGCTCGTGAATTACAAACGTGGCCTAACCAGTACAAAATAGTACAATATCGTGGACACCAAAATATACTCTAGAATATGAATCTATTATTAATCACAGTATTTTAGAAATAATTAAATAATAATTATTTAATTACTTAATTATTTAATCAAATATTTACATTTTATAAGGGATCAAAACCGATTCGATAATTTAATGGTTATTTTGTGTCGACCGGATATTATCATCATTGGTGTTTCCAAAGTAAGACTTATTTTATACCTACTTTTAATTAGTTTTATAATTTATTAATTGTATCATCAATATAATTTTATAATATTATATAGCTAGTTATATGTATACCTTTGTATTTATATTTCTTATGTTGTACACTCGTGTTAAAGGTATATGTTTGCAAATAAACCGGCAGTACTGACCAAGCTAACATTTTAACCAGTTAATATTTCAGCTATTCGCATGTTTGTAGGTATGCACTGATTTTACTTTTATTTTATAATTAAAATTTTTTTTTTTTTTTTGTATTGTGATAAATGAAAAAATACAAACGCAATTATATACCTATTAAGTAGTATTTAAAATAAATACTTATTTATAATATATGTATATTATTTTGTTTTAAATTTCTATCATTGTAGTAAATATGAACATTTAAATGCAATTGAAAAATCAAATAACTTAAAATATTTTGTACACTATTATATATTTTTAAATTTATTAAGGTAGTTGTTTAAGGTATAACGACTAAAATAACTATATAAGACAAACGTTATTACTTGAAATTATTCAAACGGAATACCTAAGAGAATATCGATAATCTCATCAAGTAAAAGTGTCGGATACGATTCTTTATGTATTACACAACTTGGATATTGAGCTCAGTTTTCTACCCCACTGAATTTTTAGGACTTCGGCGCCAGTACTATTGCGGCTATACCGACATTTAAAGTCTCGAATATAAGGCTATATAGTGTCGGCACCGTCAATTACCCGTGCCATTGTTTGTGTCTAGCTCGCGTGACATCACAAAAGACGATCGCGATGATAACGGTGCCAATAATTACGTGTAGTGTACTATCACAATATAACGACTATAATATAAAGGCTGTTCGAAGTGCGTTTCGAATTCGGTGTCGTCCACTTAGTGGTTTACCAGCGCTGCCGTTGCAGTTTTTCACGCAGATAATATGAACGGTTGATTTACCGCATAAGTGACTAGAGCGAGCCAAAAATGGTGTCGATAAATTCACGAGTGCACATCTCTAGCACTGTAAAAACGCGATTTTCGTGAGCTATGTAAATTATTGTACCGTGACCGTGACAGCAGAGGTCAGAGATAATAAAAATGACTCGATTCGACGTAAAAAGAATGCAGTAAAAAAAAAAAAGACTCGTTCTATTAACACACTCGATCCCAAACTATACCTAACTTCTGTACCTATATACTTGTAACGAGTTCGTTTGTAAGCTGTTGCTGTATTGAGGCCGTTTTTTGCTTTCAAAATTAATATATCACATCATACGAATTTTAAAATTTTAAAAATATTTACCCCCCCCCCCCCCCCAAAAAAAAAAAAAAAAAAAAACACGTGTACTGCAAGAAAAACATTAGTATTTTGGATGCTTAATGCCAACCACTCATAAATGCAGTGACCTCTACCTTATTTTCGAATACAAGTTTAATAATCAATACAGCGTATTAAAAACAATCGTACTATAACTTTAATGACTAAATATGGAGTGTCACATATAACATTAAAATGTGTGAAAATTCAGTCTCTCCAATAAATAAATAACATTTCATTTAACATAACAGTCCCTTTTCCTCGTGCACAGTGCACGCTCAGATAATCTGCATGTTATGAAAACAATTTCTAAAATGGCATCCAACCTTTACAAACGATTCCAACTTCGCTTAGTAAATCATCTAAAACCACTAATTAAAGAATTCAACACAGATAATATTCTTTGAATTCTACTCAGCTCACCGTTGGCCCAAAGACAATTTGAATTAGCACTATAACTTAACAAGTATTAATTACCTCCGGTTGTTATACAAAACATAATATTTTTCTTTTAAAGTGACTCCTCTTATTCTATTTATTTATTTTTCAAGCCAAATTATAATTATAAACATAATTATTATTCGCAAGTATAATTCACTTGTACTCTATTATATCTTTAAAACATTGATTTTATCCATCATCTCATTCATCAGACACTCTTTTGCTCAGATACATTCGTATTCCGTATTACCTATATGCAAAACCACCATGTATAGCTGCATTCCACTGACTGTATTCAGAAATGTGTTCTCCAAGCTGTAATAGATTTAATTAAAACTCCGGTGAAAATGTAAACGAATTTAAAAAATATAACCTCGACCACACTAATATATAAAAGCCAAAACAAATTGTTACACTTGTTTTTATAACGATGTGCACTTAGTATTAATAAGCGAGTGTATGGTATACAGACTACATAGAGTCTACGTTGAATGAAAATAAAAATATATTTTAACATCCAACCACGAGTCATGACGATTGACTATAGTAAATGCTTTAAATTATATAATCATCCACATCATAAAGACAAAATAATATAATATTATATACGACAGATATAGCTTTCGCAGCGGTCGGTTCGAAACACAACATGCAGAACAAGTAATATACCAAACTATATTATAACCGTTTTATAATTTGTAGAAATATTGCCAGTGTAACTTAATAGTTAATAATATAGCTGAAAGCTAAAAAACTTGATTTAACATAATATTATACTAAGATTATTTTGTATTTGCAGAAGATATGTCAAATTATTGTTATGATCTTATAAATCATAACTACTGACGTTTACAATATATAAAACTTATGAATTGACTGAATCGGAGATCGGTCAGAAACGAAAAAAAAACAATATTATTATTTAAATGTTTTCGTCGAAATCAAAAAACACCACAAATCATAATAATTACGTTTGTTCTGCCAAAAGTACGGTAAGGATTTTTCCATAATCGTGTTTTAAAAATATTAATCGAAATATAACATTTAGAGTAATCGATTGATAATTAATAATAACAGGCGATACTGAAATGGAGTTGGGTAACGCAAAGCATTTGATCAATGTTTACCGCTACGATTCAATCACTGCACGGCTGCAGTTAACAATGCAAAACGCATAACTGTTGATGACGATAAAGACGACGACGACGACAATGATAATAATATCATCACAGACAGCACATAGGTACAATATTATACGTACATCCGTTTTAACTGTGCCCGAAGCTATACGGACGTCCGCATGACACGAACGTGACGGATTTCGGCCGACGGCCACACCTGCTAGTCAGCGGCAGTTTAACCGCAATCAAAAGCGGTCGGGTTTCGTTCATTTTGGCCGTTTTCAGAAATCGGGCGGACGCGTTTCGGTCTCTACCATAGTATAAAATTATTATAGTAATAAATTATGGCAGGTATAAGTACTATAATATACTGTAATTTAGTTTAGACCGGTGACGAACGTTCATAATATAGGTATTAATATTGCAGCAATGTCTATAATTATTGACTATAAGTCTATAAATATAATATAAATGCTATTAAAATATTTATTTTCAAGTATGTCTCACCTCATACGTATTAATTTCCAAAAATTTTCTGTGAAATTCGTGATCACTATTTTGTCATTTGTGAAAACGGCTATAGAACCAAAGGCAAGCAATTCAAACTGTAAACTAAGAGGTTACCTAAGGCATAACTAAAATATTATGGTAATTTATACATTTTTCGAAATTAATCTATCGATTAGGGTTTGGGGTAATACTTATGATAATTTAATTAAAATTGAATAATCGAAAATAATTTTTTTCAAAAATATTTACTGAGATACTTTTCCGAGAAAATCATTGTGCGTTTACCCTCAAAAAATCTCATAACATTATATTATTGTATTATCATAAGTACACGTCGAAGAGTTCACTTCCTGACATGATTATTTACAGTTGCAGGTGGTCCGCGGAGGGTATCTATATATAGACACCATAAACAAAAAAATTTTAATAAAGAAATATTCCGATCGAGACGAGTTCGAGACACTGTCAAAATATAATTCAGGGCGCATATGTTTGCACTGCAGACGATATTTATTATTATAATAATACGCAAAGTCTCTTTTATTTGTGGTGTACCTACTGGTGTGTACACGCGTTATTATAATACATGATTTTAAAATGTGTCACACACAACGATGAAATACGACAACGTTCCTTGGGATTAAATCTCTGGACTAGTCTTTATTAAATTACACATGGAATGACTAAACTGTGACGGCGGGATGGGGTTGGGACAGAATATGTTTATTATGATTTGTTAGTTTCTAAAACACTCCTCTATATTATTGCGTGCTCGACGAGACGGGCTGCTGAATTATAATAACATTTCCACAATCCAAAAAGTCTTTAACAGAGACAGTACACATTATTATATTAAAATAAAATCTCATTGGACCGTCGTCGGTGAAGAATTGGTAGCAATATTGACGGCGAATTCGTGTACTGAATATTATAAAAACAACAGCAAGCAGGACGCATCAAAGCGGTGATAATTATCGCAATATTCCTCAAAACAATATTATTATTACTATTTAATGACTAATGCTTACGAGACGTTTAATATTTTGTAGTGTGTTAAACTTGTGGCTTTCGATAGTTTTGACATAACATTTTATAATAAGTTAAATTAGTTAACTATAAGTGAAAAAAGCACGAAACGGAAATGATAAATAAATACACGTGCCCGATTCTCAATATGTACGTATTTTTTTTTCATTTCATTAATAATAGACGGCACTTATAGTAATCGGAGCAGTCGATCTTCGCAAGCGGATTCGGCTCGACGTTTGCGTAAAATAATGTCTCTTCGGTCGAGTATCTACGAAGCAGACAAACTAAAAAATATATATTATATTATAATCGCATAAATAATATTATAATTATACATATTTCTGTGGGATTGGAGACGACGACGATAATGATAAAGCGTATTTTATTATAACGAAAATACCCTACACAAATCGGCCGCGATCAGATGTATCGATAAAAATACATCATCTAATTGTATTCGTTTTTAATTTGCAACATTGGTAGGTACAAAGTGATTCTTTTAAAGGTTATTATAATATTGTGCTTATTTTTATTTAAAAATAATATATATATTTTTTTTTTAGTATATAGGTAGTAGAATCCATCGCGAAATAAAATTGTTTAACAATCAAATTGTATGTTGAATTTGTGTTTTTTTCTCTCATCATATAATAATATCGTATTTTTGTTTAATTTTTTGAATAACGGTATACATCAGTATATAGTATATACATTGTGAATTTCATATTTCCAAAGCACAAAAAATTTTTCTTAGAATTTTAATACATAAAAATCGTTATGCGAACATAATATATTGTTATATTGTTTAAACTATTATGTTAATCGAAACATTTCGCGCTATCTGCGGATATGATGTAATTATGGCAATTATTTTTTTCCGAAGTATTTAAATGTGTTTAATGTAATTTTCAATGTGAATTGTGCTCTTTCAATCGGATTAAAGTTTATATAAAGAACAATCACTGCGATATTTTAATTTTTTAGTTTTTAGTTCATTAATCATGAAATCTACAAACGGTCCACGCATGATATCCGAGTTTTTTGTATCCGAATTATTACGAATGTGCCGGCCGAAATACACACTATGACGCCATCTGTCCACCCGCAGTATACAGTATTTTTGTAATCATTTACCTATAAATGAGACGGAAACACCGCGGTTATTACACTACGAGTATGTGAATGCGAACATCAGTGTGTACATGATATCACTATATTATTATAGAGCGTGAACTCAAATAATATGTTACGATGTCATGTTCGGTCGCGTTAGGGGCTGTTGGTATTAGCATCACGAGCAGTGAATGGGAAGATGGCAATCGACATTGTAATTTTTTCCGGCCGAAATTCGTATTATTATTAGGTATTGTTATAACTTATATACGAGTAGATATACATTTTACACACACGCGTATATTATATATATATATATATATATATATACATATAAGCGAGTATAAAAACGCGAATGATTTACGTAAAAAAGGCCATCGCGGGGATTATATAATGCGATGCGTTTGTGGACGCGTGTAAGGGCGACGGAAGACGGGTTAGGTGGATTTTATTTTATTCTCGCCCCGGTCGTGTCGTTTGTGTGCGTGTATGCGTGTGTGTGTGTTTGTGTGTGTATATATGTGTGCGTTGAGTCGGTATTTTATGGCGGTTTGTGTTCCGAACAGGTCACGGACGATAAGGGGGGGGGTGGGATGGTGGTACGGAAGAGGTGGGATAGGGTACACGCGAGATTGGACCAAGGAGTAACCGCTCTCGTCCCGCCGCCTGGCCGGTTACACGCGCGGTATATACGCGCGATGCCGCTGTTGCTGTTGCCCCCGCGGTACGAGGGGGTTGCCGGTGAGATATACGGTGCTGCAGCTCGTCGGGACAAGAGGCGACGAGGGTGGAAAAAGAGAGAACGCTTGGTGCTCGGGCGAAAGAGAGGCGCAAAGAGATGGAGAGAGGAAGAGAGATGGAGAGAGAGTGATTGAGCGAGACAGGGGGCGAGGGTGAGTGATAGAGACGAACGTTAGGTCCGATAAGCCAGCGCTACCCCGTTCTCCGTCCATCCCAGGCAGCAGCAGCAGTATATATGTGGTGCCTTCTACCCCGCCATAACCACCACCCCTATCCCTATTTCACTCACACACTCTCGCAATTTCTAGTTTTCTCTCTCTCTCCATATCTGTATATGAATATATATATATATATATACGGGTAGTGTTGTATATATAAATATATATATATATATAATAACAGCCGCTGCCTGTGTGCAATATACAGCGGAGGGGCAACAAGACCGTTATCCGTCCGGCCCGCCGCGTCCCTCCGGTCCTAGTGCAAAGGCCTAATTAGCCATAAACTCTCTGATTTATAACGCGGGAGAAAATGCAAATATGAAATATGAAAATGAAGATGGGTGTAATAAAAGTGATATACGGGGCTCTGCAGAGCCATTTCGAGGAGGCGCCCTCCGGAGTCACTCGTCAGCTTTATGGGGCCGTCCGTCATTGCCGTGACAGTTTACATTGCCACCTCCCCCGACCCGCGCCCAGCACCGCCACCGCAGCCACCGACTTTAAGTCCGCTCACGCTAAAAACACGGCCCCAGCATATATATCATGTATATACATATATATACGTTTTATAATAATAATATACACACTGCAGCTCTCGCACACGCAGTATTTACACACAGACCTACACACGCACACACACAAATGCGCGTGGCCATGGGATATTATTTATATAATAATAACAATAACGTGTACATAAGCGCGGAGGATGGTTTGTTTTATATTATTATTATTATTTATTTTTTCTTCACTACCCTCTCGCCCCCCTTCCACCCCCTCACCCGCTGCTCGAATGGGGCCCCTGCTTAAAGCCGATATAACATAATATTATTTCGTCGCGCGAGTGTAATTATTATCGCGAACCCCGCCGCCATCGCCCTGATAATAATCAGCGAAAAAAAGGAAATGTGTGAGACACTGAGAGGGAAATACCACCCCGCTAGCACATATTATTATTATTATAATATACTATTGGCGCTGTTACGTAATAATAATATATTGTGTTGTACGTAATGTATATGTTTTCGTATACGACGGCGACGCCACCACCGCTCACCACCCACAACCGCCACCGGTGCAGACGACCGTCTCCAACGACGAATTATTTATTTTTACGGCTTGCCGAGTAAAAAATTAACGATATTGCCCTTCAAAACGTGTGCACGCGTTGCTGCTGTGCCCGTACATTATACAGCGTGCAAACAATATTATATATTATACACGTATAATAATACAGGTGCGACCCACGGTCGTGTTTTTTCCGACCCTCTTCCACCCACCACATGGACTATCATCATGACGGCCGGCTATGAAATAATGATTTTTTTTTTAAATATATAACGACGTGTTATCTATTTGTTTTCAGGACCGGTAGTAAAATACTCACGCAGTGTTATATCATACCCGAAGACGTCTCTGAATACAATGTTAGAAGTTCGAGAATCCTCCGATTGACCGCAGAGAGCCGAGAGCGGGTACAGTAGTCTCGCTATATTTGTAGGAGAATAACATCGAAAATCATCAAGTCGGCCTGTAGACATATCTCGGAAGCTAAATGTTAGTCAAATTTAAAATAAAAATATGTGCATGCGATAATTATACCACATACTATACTACTAACTTCGGCTTCCACGATTTAATTATAATATTATCTTTCAATTTCACGAACCCAACTTTATACTACCATTAATATCCTATACGAAGATTACACGGACATAAATATGCAAAATATTAAAAATTAATATTAAAAAACCCACATATATTGCTCCTAAACAATGGTAGATCTATAGGCATCGATTGATCTCTCAATTACAAAAAAAAAATCATCACACCAATAAATATTGACAAGAACAGTGTTTCTTAATCTAGTAATATATTAGAATTCTAATCATAATGACAGCGATCAATGATATATTATAAGATCCAATTAGATCAAACTTATCGACTAACCCTAATCAAACTGATCCAATAAGCAAAATATGGAAACCCAAATTTCCTAATCAGAAAGAAGAACTATTTCCCAGTTCAATTTAACAGTTACCTACCGCATCGAAAATTGATTAGTCGATTCAAATGAAAATAAAAAAAACTATAGATGAAGTATTTATTTTAAAAAAGGTTAACAAACTAACAACTATTATAGTAATAAAGCAGCCTATCTAGCAATAAGAAAATACAACCACATCCAGGATAACCTTAAAAAAAAGAAGGGAAAAACCAGTCAAATGGTAAATAATAAGGACTGCAAAATTACAATTAGAATAATATAAAAAAAAGCTATAAATCATTTAAAGAACTCATAATCAGACTACAAATTATTAAAGAAATCCAGATCCATTACAAAAAAACGAATCGAAACTCATTCAAAACCGAACTGAAATGAAAAAAACGTTAAAAGACTCGAAATATGTAGTGACCACTTAAATCATACACTAAAACCACACCAAGCAGTCCCTAGTCATTGGCCGAACTTTTTCAAAGTTCTTCCAAGCAAACACAAACCTAATAACTAATATACGAAGATATTTTTTCCAGAAAAATATTATATCGAATAAAATCTCGCGATTATTGTTAATTATTACCTAACCTACGCCCATAATCAGAAAAATCAGAATAAAATATTCGATTGAATTTAATTGAAATCTACATCGGCAACGATCAACAGCAAAAGCCAAAGTTCTGGCCCAGACGACATACCTTTCATCTACATAAAAGCTTTCCGAGAAAGCAATAATTAAGAAGTACACTTCTTGACACTTGTGATCTTCAACTAATTTAAATTAGTAAAATAATAATCTATACATGGCGCAAAATTTAACAGACATTCATTAATTTACTTCGTTTTATTTTATAGTCGAACACTTTTCGGGTATTGAGATATTCAATTTGAAAAAGTCCAAAGTCTAAAATATAATAAAAATATTTATCACTTAAACGCATATTACAATACAAGCTCACTTATATTTGGGTGCAACGAACTTGATTGATTTTGCGATACTTCACCTATTCTATATTTTGTCCTTGTTTTTTGATGTGTAAATAGCGAACAATATTACTTTAAAAAAAAATTAGATAATAAATAAAAATGTAATATGTATTTAAACTAAAAAGTATAAATATAACTACATTTCTTAAGTGTAGAATTAAAAATTAATATCATAAAAGGTTTTATCTCTTAAGTGTGTTGATATTTCAACTCATCTCCAGAATTCATTGAAACCTCGAAATTATAAATAACAATTTTATATTGTCAAATATATATATTATTTTAATAAACTTAAGAAAAAATATATAAAATATATAACTTAAGCGCATATATTAAATTTCTCTAAACCCTAAACGTTTTATTCATTCGTGAGATTATAATAAGTATAGTAATCATTTAAAAAAAAATTTAATATTTCCATTAATATGACCGTTTTTAGTTTTTATATGACTTCGTAAACGATTTCTTGTAAAATCATTAAATCAATAACGGCATTTAAATTTTTTATTTATTTATATTTATCAACTCATTAAATTAAGAATTGCTAAAACTAATTATAGGTTAACACTCATATTTAGAAACAAAATCAGCTTACTCGGTTTAAACATAATTGTATTGTTAAGCACATTAGAAGTATTACGCATATTAAATAACAATAAATAATATAATTGTACTCATGTGTGCAAGGATTATTTTAAAGTTAAATTGGTACTATACCTATATACTTACCATGTTATACCAATATTTTCGATTTTAGTATCAATTAATCGGAATTTTATGAGTATAATAAAATAATTATGTAATTATTGTGTCAATTTTATATCATAACTTTACTACTACCTATATGACATTTTTTTCTACTTTAGTTAAACTAAAACATGTCACCTCATAACTTGAATAGTAATAAGTATACTGCATAGTGTGTGAATAATTTACACGCCATTTGAATTTATGACGAAAAATTGGCCGTAAAAATCTCACATAAGTTAACTGGTGATTTTTTTGATTCCATTTCTTACAGCCCTAAGTACGAAAATTAGATTTATCTAGTTACTAGAACTCCTCCACAACATTGAAAAATAAGAAAAGTTTGTCTACTACAAATATGTCTTCAAACGTATATACATATTAGTACCTATACACATATTAAAAAAAAAAAAAACTAGGTAACAACTATCGTAAAAATAAAAGATATATAGCTCTACGCTCTGAATATAAATATGTGCACGGATCATTTAATTACCCGATGCGTCGTTAAAATCATCGAATCCCAGTATAAGCAGGTATCTATTTAAAATACCTATAGATTTAGTTATCTAGTATCAAAATCAAAACAGTTGTGGTATATATACGCAACAATATCATTATGCATCTCTTGTAATAGTAATAATGAACGAATGCGCGCCGCGACTGCAACAGTGCATATTATTGTTATTACATTATACATTATCGTTAATTAACGAATGTACTCGGGAGAGCCGTAAAGAATAGAGACGAGAGTGCATCGGCGAACACTGCCCTGTTGTAGTAATAATGTGCGCAATAATGGCTCGAAGTCTGTCATAGTGTTCACACACACACGCGCGCGCACGCACAATTATATACATTATAATATGTATGCAGTCGAAGCACGCCGCAATACAATGGGATGGCGAAAAATCCGGGTTCGAGCGGACTACAATAGAGAGCTGCTGGCCGCTGAGACGTTTCAATTTTATTTATAGCTAGTAAAGTAGTAAATTATTGTTATTGGCAAGAAACGATCGGCAAAGTCCCGTCCGTCGTCCGAATCACGGGCAAAAGAGATATCGAAAATCCAGAACAGAACCGGTAGTCTGCAGCCATAGCACATGGTTCAGCGTCATATTCTTATACCTAGGTACATTATTATGGTCATATATACTGGCGCAACGATCTAGTATCGCATATAATATATGATTATATAATAACGTACCTATTAATGTACCTATATAATGTGTATTGATAAAATTGCTGTTGTCGAAAGCGGTCTCCACAGTCGCTGCGAGTCCAATACTCAATTGAATGAGAATGATCACATAATTATATTATATTATTAGGCATCCATCCAAAGAACCCAGCTAAAATATCATTTCTCTACCTATGGAATCAACTTTTCCCGCATTGATGCTTTATACAAACAGATAATGTTAGCAAAATTAAACATACGCTCAATATTATGTAATGCAGTCTGCAGGCCTCAGAATTTAAAAGTGTGAGCTTTGGCAATATTATTTTTATACTATATTCTATATGAGAATTTTTTGTGTATGTTCCTTATTAATTGTCGTGATATTATAATGTGTGGCTAAAATCTCAATAAAAAAAAAATATATATATATATATTAGGTATCATATTTGTGGTGTATGCCGGTACCCGCGGTTATGGCTTTGAAAACGAACAGGAAAATCACAGAATGACCGGATGCGATGATATTATGTTCGCGTATTGTACTGTTTACTCGTAGTTGTATGATATGTATACCACGCGTGGTATAGGTATCATTGGTATAGGTAGTCATGGTCCTCACGGAATTAAAAAAAAAATAAAAAAATAATAATACATATACGAGGTACCCATCACTTCATAAATTATAGTAAACAACGAACAAAATTATACGGACTTTTTTCCAGCTTTGAACTGACAATAATAGATATAATATGTGTTATTACAACTACTTTACTGTTGACATCGCTCGTTATTTTAACGAACTATTCATTGTGTGAGATGCTTCTCCTCACATATAAAATCACCTAATCTAAACTTTTCTGAGGCAGTAGGTACTTTTATCAAATGTACACACGTGCTCGTATTCTTACTGGCGAGGCATCCGATTAAAAATACCAAAAAGACTTCAGACTGTTTCGGGTCGTAATAAGTACAATATAAATCGCATCTCATCGCGGCGCTTATTCCAAAAATCAATTGCTCCAGAGTCTCATTAGTCAGTATACCATTATTTCACGAACAAGTTTCCATTACCAGCTGATCCTGAATCACAATAATTCAGTTTGCGTTATCGAATCAATTTTTCAGGAGTGGAGTTGATGTTGACTGTTATTATGCTTAGGTATACGATCAGGTAAGTAATCATTATATACTATCGGTTTTCTACGTTCACGGAATACTTTGGCTTTATAATTCCAACAATTATAATACTATATATAGTCGTTTAATGGTATAATATCTGATTCGTGCTCAGTCAAGCATATTATATTGTATTCTGAATGCCGAGCAGAAGGAACGTCTCGACATTTCTCAGTCAGACCCAAGACACGTATAAAAAACAATACTGGATTTCATAAAAACCGCAAGACTGTCTTTGACGATTGCAATGTAATCATATCCTTTTAATTTGATCATACTACTAAATTATTCGCTTATCGCAACATTTTGTTTAATTTTTAACGTTTATATTACGCATAACTTCCGATGACCTCATATAGACGCGATATGAACAGTGCTGTAATATATATATATATTTTAAATATCACTCTACAAAAGTCGTTATCTGCATAGCACTTAACAATGTTAAACAAAAACTGAAATCAATAGTACACAGCAGCTATACAGACAAAAATAGTGTGATAACTCCAACAACAGTTTAGACGTGTCGAATTCAATAAAACTAAGAAACGTTCAATAACGAATTTAACAATAATATAAATAAAATATAATATTACCCGATAGTACAAGTACGAGACACAAAGTAATAATATAATTTTCTCGGCACATCATCCGGTCTGAAAGTGAAGCGTTCCACATTTAAATAACTATGCTGTGATGTATCTCGAAAACACTTATATTATAATATTACGTGCACATCATTATCTAAAGTCGGCATTCGACTAAATGTTCGTCTCGTACAACAATGCTATATTATCATGTCAATATTATAATAATTGTTGATCATTTTCGTTTAGGTGCATTATACTCTCTAGTATTGTTTAACCAAACGCAAATAGTCGTAAAGCTGCAATTTGACGTTTACAAGTGAGTATTATAGTTCATTCATGATTTAAACAATTTAAAATAATATTTTGAAGTGATAATTGAATGGCTCTTGCGAAGTATTTCGAATACGTTTATTGTAATAAACAATAAAAGGTTTTCCTCACCCTTTCACTCGTTCATTTGTTTAATATCTTATACGTCAATGCATATTGTGTCACAAATCACATAATTTATAATTTCGATACCACACCCATTTAAAATAGCTCAATGGTCGACATATAGTCATAAAACAATTTTGACTAATTACTTAATTTAAAAGTTATAGATCATATCTGATTTAGTAAAAAAATGTACCACATTATTTGCAATATTATACAATAATACTCTGTTCCAAAAAATAATACGCCAAATTCTGTGTACTTTTTACCCCTTCCGTTAGTCACTACCTATGTCGTTGTATGGAAGATTCACGCCGCTGGAAAGAATATAGTCGACTGCCAATGTAGCAATGAGATCATATTAAAGAAAAAAAATCCGTTAAGAAAATGGCTGTTTTTCAAAACAGTAGGTATATACATCATACATATTTTTTTTTTAAACTGTACATTTAATAATATAATATTATATATTGGACGGGCTAAAAAAATTAATATAACTATCGCTATCACGTCGTCCTGTTGTCTCTCAGTCGGCTGCAGCTCTTGTATATACAATACACACTCTCGAGGAGGACACGTCAAAGTTTTATTAAACTAGAGGACGTCGTCCAGCAGCTTCCTGGTTGGTTTTTTTCTCATTTTTTTTTTTTTTTTTTTTTTTTTGGTACTCGCATCTGTCTATTCACGTAGGGTTTATCGATAAGTTATAAATATACATATATATATATATATATATAATTTATATATAAAGTGGTTTGTCACATGGATGAAGACTGTATAAAAGAGAGTTTTGGCACGTTGACAAAACCTGCGACCCGGACGACAAGAGAGGCTCCTGGGTTTTAACGCGCCCTGCTCGTTAAAGGGCCGCACAACAAATATGTACACGACGTTATTTATAGGGCGATAAAAAAGGATTTGTCTTTTTTTCCCACTCTATCTCTCTCTCGCACACACTTTTTCCTTCTCCCTCACTGGTATTTACGATTTTTTTTGTTTTTGTTTTTGGAATGGATTTACAAAAAATATCGTCCCGGGCAGTCAATTACTGCTGCAATCAATGACGCTCTGTCGGAATTATACGTGGAAGCCAAAGGGTTGCCCAAACTTTTACGCCACGCGTTCATGTTGGAAGGCAACTCGATAGTTGGGCTAAGAGTCGAGGGGTGCTTGACGTGTTTTTCAAACAGTTTTACATAATATATATATATACATACACGATTGCTGGAGACACATTTAACTACTATCGAAACCATTATAATATTATGCAATAAACGACGTATTATTTTATTCGGTTATTCCACACGATTGTGAACGAAGCGAAGAACGTACTACGTACATACCTACTTTGTTTTCTTATACAGCAATTTAAAAACATCGAAAATCCATACTCAACATTTCTTTTTATGATGGTTTGAAGCCTCATAAAAAGAAATGTTTCAAGTTCTGAAAAAACGATTCAAAAACCAGAATGCTAAAAAATTCAAACCTATTTGGTGATGAAATTCACCATTAAAACAGCATTAGACACGGTTTTAAAAACAAACAAAAAATAGATATTATAACTATTACCGATTTGTTTATTAACCGCAAAACCACCTAAAATGGTTATCGAATTAAATTGCACTCAATTATACGCTAATCATGCATATATCAGGTATTTATAAATATGTATTTGTGTATAATATTAGCTTATAATTCATAAGTGGCATCATTAGTCACAAACGAGTAGCACACCAAACCACCATTATGGTTCACTGTGTACTAATATACCGTCTTTCGAGTTTCATTATTGACCGCAAGGCGTGAGTGCCATTAAAATGTCTACATAATGTTATCATTGTGTAAACATGTGTTTATACTAAAGTCTTGTAGAACGGCTCAATCACTTTGTTCAATCACTATTATCTCTGTAATAAAAAGGCTATTTTTTCGTTCGTTATAGAATATGATTAACAGTGAATACCTAAATGTAAATAATTAATAGGTACTAGTAAAGCGTCATAGTTTTAGTTTAAGAATTACAAGTAAATAATCAATTGTGCTTGAGATATACATACACAATGTACCGATATTCATAAGCTTTATTACTATTTTTTTTACGGAGGGAGTGAGGAAGAAAGAGATATGGATTTTTGTGCGGTGAATATTATGATAGGTTATATATCGTTATATCCTGCTAGCGAGCCGCAAGTTGGCTACCCCTGATATATGTTATTTGAAAATAATTAATGATTTGAATATTCAATTATACGTAAATAACTAATTCTTTAATAATTTTTAGAAAATAATTTAATCGCTAGAAGCTATGTTTATTTAGGGCATATTGCTATTCCCTTTTTCTGTATTGTGTATGAAATAAACTTTCAGAGTAATTCAAAATGATGTGCCAAGAATAGGTCAACAACAAGAGTAATGAGTTCAACTGAAAATATTCACTGCAATAAAATAGTAATATATAGACATCAAAGGAGATAAATCATGTTTTATATCAAGTATATAAGTTTTAAAAAACATTATCACACAAAATTTATGTTTTTTCGACAATTTTTAATTTTAATTTCAATGAAAATTAATTTACGTAGAAAATTCAAAAATTTGTTTATATTACCTATCTTTTGTTTCAACTGTATAATATAAATTATCATCCAGTAATAACAATTCATATTTACTTACCTACTGATAAGTTGTACAAAATAAATTACCTAATTTATTTGACATTTTTCCGTAATTCAGATCATTTAATCAAACATTCGGTCATAACAACATTCAGTTTTCTCTTAAAATATGAATTCATTGGCGTTCAAAACTTTAATTTTCAATATTTCAATTAATTTTACTATATTAATATTACTCCACTGCTTATATGGTTTGAAAAAATTCATGCTCGTAGAACGTTCGTCATATTCAATGTCAATGAAATTGTAATAGTTTTATTTTAATTGTTTTGCACCCAAAGTTATTATCCCTTGTAACTCCTGAAAGGCTGCTTCAAAAGCGATTACATTCAAACCAGCACAAACATAGAACATATGATTGATTTGAATCCAAAATCAGGAGGTAGGGACTACGATATTCCTGAAAAATTCATCCGACTTATTTTAGAAATGTAGTGCAATGTTTCACACGCTGTAAATCCACCACTCGCGAAGTGCATACTGCAGCTAAGTGTTATAGCCTCAATCACGTTAAACACTTTCAGCGTACTTACAATTACGTAGTTACTCTACATTCAATATGAGCCACTTCTTCGGACGATAAAATATGAATTTCGTGTGTTTTGATTAGGAATGTATTGTATTATTGTCCAACGCGAATAATGGTGACAGGGCGCAAACGTGACGATGTATGTCGTTGCATTTGTATTGAACGTTTTATCAGAAGGCCATCATCACGCATACGTCACCGTTTCAATAGTGGACTCAAACGGCATTATATAAACGAACAACCCAGACGAAATTGTACAATCTATATGTCCTAGTCGTCTGGATACGATAAACGCGTATAATAATAAAAATAATTTATATATCGAAGTTTATGCCATTATATAGATTTCCGGCGCGGGTAGATCGTTGCTGCAGGATGACGACTTTATTGGGAGATTCGTGTTTAGTATACGTGTTTTAGGGTGACTATTTTGAAACGGTGGCGGTGCTAAATAAGCTTAAGCTGTACGGTAACGACGATATGTATGAGTGTACCCACACACACACGAACTACGTGCATTCAATAAAAATAACTTTTGGACTGACACACACATGCACGCACGCCTGCGCAGTCGATCGGTTCTAATCGAATTACGCTATATGTATATAATAATATTATATGTATATATATATATATATATATAACGTAGTGAACGGTGATAAAAATTGACGATGATGGTCAATTAATTCCGATTGACCGGTTAACTTTTAAATGTAAAGCAATAATAACGCGCGCACGTATACAATTTAATATATATATACATGTGTGAGTGTGTGTGTGTGTGTTGGAAGGGTATATTTCCTCCAGAATTCCATTGCGTATATATATATATATATATATATATATATATAATTATTATATATAGCTTGAGTGCTCGTCACGGAGGAGGTCAGTACTGCGACCAACTTTCTAGACGACAATAACGCGAACGCTCTCGTATATATTTTATTATTATTATCATTACTATTTCGATTTTTTTTTTCTCTTTTGCGCAATACTTGTCGGTGGTAATAAAGACAAATAAGTCGAGTTGTATACGTTTTACACGCGTACGATATACTGGCCCGGGAGACAGCAGGAGGAAAGATTGAGTAAATGAAAAGAAAAAAAGTAGAAGAAGAAATTACGGACGAGTCTAAAAACGACTGACGGGATTATATATATATATATATATAATATTATATGAGCGAAACTTGGTCCATAAAACAGTCGTTAATGGAACTGGATACTTTTTCTATTTGAAATGAGAAAAGCAAACAATTGAATAATATCTAATAAAAACGAATTGTCACACACACATACACACACACAATAATGCATTATAATAATGTTATTATGATAAACCTCGACAAACTGGCGTTATACGTACACGCCCGGAAATGTCATTATAAATCTACCAAAAATCTCGTTGAATTGTGACACAAAACCCTGTCTGACCGCCGTCAGACCAACAGAGTCATAACTGCAGTAGAATTACACATTTTTTGAATGATATCTATCCATAATATTACACCGAAAATCGTACAGGGAAACGGTTAGCATTCACTGTAAGTCCGAAGCCCGGAATTGGGATCTCCTAAAACACATCCACCCCACCATGTCTTTTATCGGGGGTAGGGACAATATTCTAAACATAAACACAAATTATTCTATGCGCAAGACTTGTTTTCATCAAAATTTAACAACCAAATAATCGTTTGGGATGTTTAAACATTTTGAGTGGTAGGTAAAGCTGATATTCCGTATTTTACTGTCTTATCAAGAACTTAAGACTTTTTTCAACAACATTTCATATACCAGCTAGGTTCTATAGGGTTGTAAGCTCAGTCACTCGGAATTTCAAAAATTATCGTAAATACTTCATTAGTTTGCCAACAATTATTATTTCGAAAATGGACCAACGCGTTTAGAAAGTCACGCGCACTGATCATATCACAATGTTATTATATTTTATTGTATATTATGATTATCAACTTAAACAAATAATTATTATTATCGTCACGATAATTATTATTTATTTTACGTTTAAGGTCGTATCGATTTTCACTCGAAAAATCCAGCAGTATTGTACATAGCATACTATAGGTAAATAATTTACAATTATTGTAATGTGCATTATTTTGAATGATATATAAACAGTCATCCAATGGCCGGTTGGTCAATAATTTTGAACCGAATAAAAATAATAAACTTTCGTGTGTTAATAATATTCAAATTTTTATTACCAGTATTATATTATATGATGAATAAGCCGTCAATGTGTCACTGAAAACGGCTTCTCAATGTCATTTTTCAAATGAAAAATCCATTATTTTTTTTCGTATTTATTTTTTTACTAAATATGTTAACTTTTTGATTGACATTGGCGTGTCCTGTTCGATTGATAAAATCAAAAAAAAAAAATTTTTTTCTACGAAAAAACTGACTGACGTTTACTGCAAACACATACACACACAAAAAAACGTATATATCTAATTGGATTATAATAATATATTATAATGAAGTCTCATCATCAAAAGTCATGAAAACTGCGCGTGTGTGCATTTTCTATGTTTTCATTGTATTTATGCCAAAATAAAAATCTGTTATTACAAAAATTATAATCATTAAAATGAATAAAGTAAATAAATAATGATAACTTTAATAACTTTAGGGGGAAACATATTAAAAAAATCATTTAAGAACTCGGTTTGCAGGTTTCATCGTGACTCACTCGTGGTCATCAAAAAAAAAACTAAAAATTAAAATTTTAGACCATTTTTTTTTTTTATGTACCTAAATACATGATATTATACAAATTAATAAATAGTTTTGAAATAACAAATAGTGAATACCTATATATTATTATCTGATCATTTATTTTTTGACATATTTCATATTTTACCAAACACAATCAATTGTCGAACAGTTTTGTATTGATTCAAGCAAATATTTCTGTGTAACTATTGAGTGTCGTAACGCCGATTACAGACGTACACGAAAATTGAAAAAAAAATATATTAAAAGCACTTTATTTAGACACTGCAGGCGTCCAGTGGCGACCTAGTGTGACCTAGGTGACGATCACCATCACACTCTGACTTCGACACTGGTGGCCAGTGGTAATTCACACGATCACCACTAACTGACCATATAGTAAATTCAACTTTTAATATAATATTACCTTACTACACACAGACGTCTATTGCAGGCAATCGAGTCTCGCGATCACCAAACTGACTATAATTCAGCTTCTGACGTACACTATTTAAACACGCACAATAATTTAATAGGTACCTATAACACTTTATTAACAATTTTGACCAACAGTGTCACAGTGACCGCATCAAGCAATCACCACCGAAGGACCCCTATTTTTCTATTAGTACTCTTCCGTATATAATATGTATTATTGTTTAACCTAGTTCTATATTTTGATACATATGCTAAAAACTTACTGACTAATACTTACTACCAAATAATACTGTTACTTATTACACACAATATGTTTACTTAACCTATAGTCAAGTGTTTTACTATTAATAATAATTTTTTTTTTTTAATATTAGGTACCTATGTATAATACAACATGAGTATTGGGTATACGGTGGAGGAATATCACGATTTATTTCTGTCATAATATTATATAAATAATAAAAATATCTTATCGATTCGGCGATTTACATATTATTATACTTACTATAATAATATTATGACAATCAATTATGCGACGCGACACCGACGAAATTTCCGCTATAAAATATTATACACCAACAAGTCATTTTAAAAACGACGCACGCCGCTCGTAAAGATGACTCGAGATCTGCTTCACCGCCTCACAGAAGACACGCTTATCGCCCAGGACGAACGAAAAGGCAGAAGATGACGAGGGTTTAACAAGGGTAGGTATATAATTTGATCCCTCCATTTAGTCTCGTGCCAACGCGGCGGAGTCGTCGTCGACGTTGATTAATCAAAATTACACTCGGCGGGACCGCGACCGCATCCCAGTCTGTTTATCCGATAATAGTGTGTTTATTGAATCGCTATACCATCTCATATTATACCAGAGTACATCGGTAGTCTGCAGTTTAGTATAGTTGTTCGTGTTATAATTATTTGTCCTGCCGCAGAGCTCTGCTGCTTCCCGGAAAAGCGAAAACGATTCGCGCCAAACTATATGCAAGCAAATATAAATAATTAAAAACCCCATTTGGAAGGTACGTGAAGTTGGCACTACAAAGTACTCAAAACTTTTCAAAAACATTCCAACAATTCCTACTCGGACTTGTTGGACGTTGTTGGACATTTGTTGGAATTTGTTGGAAAAGTTTAGAAAAGTTACGAGTCTTTGAAGTTTGTAGTGCCAAGTACATGTCCAACACTACAAAGTACTCAAAACTTTTCGAAAACATTCCAACAACTCCTACTCGGACTTGTTGGACGTTATTGGACATTTGTTGGAATTTGTTGGAAAAGTTTAGAAAAGTTACGAGACTTTGAAGTTTGTAGTGCCAAGTACATGTCCAACACTACAAAGTACTCAAAACTTTTCGAAAACATTCCAACAACTCCTACTCGGACTTGTTGGACGTTGTTGGACATTTGTTGGAATTTGTTGGAAAAGTTTAGAAAAGTTACGAGACTTTGAAGTTTGTAGTGCCAAGTACACGACCAACACTATACAAAGTGATCAAAACTTTTCGAAAACATTCCAACAACTTCCACTAGGACTTGTTGGACGTTGTTGGACATTTGTTGGAATTTGTCGGACAATATTAAAAGCCCTACAATATAAACAAAATATAGTGTTGGAATTTGGCATCACATATAACACTTATAAATAAAAAAAATCATATCAAATTAATTTTGGTGCTCGCACTCCCAGTGACTTTTAGAAATCGTCCAACAAACCTATTTTAGTCTATTGAAAAATAAAAAATTTCTCAAACTACCATATATACTAACCATATACCTACTATTGACCATTTAGCTATATCTCTAATTAATTTTGAAGTACAAACTCCCAATGATTTATTATTTTTCCTGTGAACCATTGGTACGTAAAAACTGGAGCTAGCTCTGGCGTATGGTATAGGAGTCGAACGGACCTCGTCCATACAAAAAACGATTCTGATGGGAGACAGCCTAGGGTTTTATCATAATATTATACTTTTATACAAACAATTTATAGTTCTGATAATGGGTATGTATTTATTTAAAATATCTATAAAAAAATTTGCTCAGATGTACTTATTTCCGATATTTTTTATTGACAGTTGACTCTCTGCCGAGTGGGAATCCCTAGGTATCGACTGAATAAAAAAATAATTTTTGATGTGTTTTTTTTTTTGTGTGTGTCTGTGTACAGCATAACTACTCGAAATAATGCTTCAATTTCAAACTTTTGGGGGAGTTTTCTGATGTAAAAGTGAATATCCTTGGTGCATTAAAGACGTCAAAAGTAAACATTTTCCAACAGTTTTCAAAAAAATCGAGAAAAACAAAAAAAAAAAAATGACAGAAAAACGGGAATTTTTAAGCAAAACCAGTTTTTGACCAAATAGGTTTTCTCATTTGGTTGTTATTCAAAAACGAATAATTGTAGATGCATGAAAATTGTACTGAATGTTTATATTTTCATTTTCCCATACACCATAAAATTTTGAAAACATTTTGATTTTTGTTTTGAGCTGTTTACAGACATTTTCAGTTTTCTATTTTTTTTTTTTTTTTATAATTGTCAATAAAATTTTATTTGGTCGGCCAAAAAGTCTGAAAATTTAATACAAGGTTCCAGATATATTGATAGCATAGCAGTTGAAAAATATTGAAAATACATAGGCTCAGTTTTTTTTTTATAAGCATTTAAATTTCAAATTTTGACAACATTTATCAAAATCTCGAAAATTATAAATCATTGTAATTAAAAAATTATAAAATGTTAGGTTTTTATAACTAAGGGTTGAAAATTTAAAACAAAGATCCTCATAAATAATTCATATTGTAACCGAAAAGTCTAAAAAATGTGTAATTCAATTTTTTTTTTAAATATTGTTGTTCATATACCTAGACTGACATATCACCTCCATTCAGAATCGTTTTTCTTATACAATGATATTATATTTTATTATATTACAACTTATTTTATAATTTAAATTTGTTGTTTAGTATATAGTAATATTTATCTTAAAACATTCAATTAATAAAAATATTTTGAAAAAGCCAGGGGGGCAAATGCCCCAGCTTGCCCTTCCCTGCGGGCGCCTATGAATATACAGGTTGAATTTTTCTATCAAACAACACTCATTATTTAAAAATGTATTGACTTCTTTCAAATTTTATTTTTTCAAAATTGTAGATTTACACTCTTCTTGAATTGTTTATTTTTTTTATATTTTTCACCCTTATATTTATTAGATAAGCCACTATCAACTTTTGATTTTCAAATGGTAACCTATACTTAAAATTTTATAAATTAATAAAGCTATTTTTTTTATTAATTATTACGTTAAAATTTCGAATTTAGCGCTAGTAGTTTATGAGTTATAGGTATTTAAAGTTTAGATTGGCAAAGTGGAGTGGTAACCACGCAAAATGTTTGTCCATTGCTCCGTTTGTCTAAAATTTAAATACTTATAACTCATAAATAACTCGTCCTAAATTCGATTTTTATGTATCAAAATTTTTAGAAAAATATTCTGCTTTGGAACGTGAAATTAAAAAACTATGTTGCCATTCAAAAAAGTAAAAAACTTAAAAAATTATAAGGATAAAAAATATTTAAAAATATAATTTTTTAATAAAAGCGTTGGTTTTTAACAACTTGAAATTATGTAAAAAAATATTTTGAAAAAAGTCAATACTTTTTTAAATAATAAGTGTTGTTTGATAAAAGAATCACCCTGTATATATATACTTGATTTAACAATAATAATACTTGAAGTAAGAATTTGATATGGATAGTTCTTTAATAAATGTATTTAAATTATTTATAGACATAATTTTAGGGAAGTAAAAACAATTCTACCTATTAGTTTAATGTAGCACTAATACATTTTATCAGTGATATCGATAAAATATGGTTATTTGGGAGTGCGAGCACCAAAATTAATTTGATATGATTTTTTTTTTTTATAAGTGTTATATGTGATGCCAAATTCCAACACTATATTTTGTTTATATTGTAGGGCTTTTAATATTGTCCGACAAATTCCAACAAATGTCCAACAACGTCCAACAAGTCCTAGTGGAAGTTGTTGGAATGTTTTCGAAAAGTTTTGATCACTTTGTATAGTGTTGGTCGTGTACTTGGCACTACAAACTTCAAAGTCTCGTAACTTTTCTAAACTTTTCCAACAAATTCCAACAAATGTCCAACAACGTCCAACAAGTCCGAGTAGGAGTTGTTGGAATGTTTTCGAAAAGTTTTGAGTACTTTGTAGTGTTGGTCATGTACTTGGCACTACAAACTTCAAAGTCTCGTAACTTTTCTAAACGTTTCCAACAAATTCCAACAAATGTCCAACAACGTCCAACAAGTCCGAGTAGGAGTTGTTGGAATGTTTTCGAAAAGTTTTGAGTACTTTGTAGTGTTGGACATGTACTTGGCACTACAAACTTCAAAGTCTCGTAACTTTTCTAAACTTTTCCAACAAATTCCAACAAATGTCCAATAACGTCCAACAAGTCCGAGTAGGAGTTGTTGGAATGTTTTCGAAAAGTTTTGAGTACTTTGTAGTGTTGGACATGTACTTGGCACTACAAACTTCAAAGACTCGTAACTTTTCTAAACTTTTCCAACAAATTCCAACAAATGTCCAACAACGTCCAACAAGTCCGAGTAGGAATTGTTGGAATGTTTTTGAAAAGTTTTGAGTACTTTGTAGTGCCAACTTCACGTACCTCCATTTGGAACCTAAATTAGAAACACAACAACTGCGTTCGTCGTTATCGTAGAACGGAAAAATATTGTTTCCTGGCCATCTTGAATCATTGTCGTAACGACGACCAAAAAATATTATCGTACATGTTTCTATTTTGACGCACGAGAAACATTATTATATCAGATCGAACTATATCGACAATTCATTCATAGACCAGCGTTGTGAATTCAAATTAGATCCATGGCGTACGGTGATAGAATAAACCACGGCCTGAGAGGACTATCTACAACCGTGGTTTAGTGATGTAATGACTTAAACTTCTTCTTGATAAATAATAGGTAATATATATTGTACAAGTGGACCATTTACTGATAGATCTGTCCTCTTTGCACGTTTCCACCGTGTCAAGATAAGTGGCGCTTTTTGGTAACTGAGTTACTGAGTTACAGAGGGCCGGCCTTAGGTATTTTGCCGCCCGGCGCGATTTAAAAACTTGTATACCTAAATTTGTGTACAAATATATTAATAATCAATAAACACAATTTTTATTGAAAAAAAAAAAATAAAACAGTAATTTAAATTAAAATAAATTTAGTTCTCTGTTAATAAATATAAATAGTTTCATAATCATTATGTATTTAAACTGTATATAATACTAAACAAAGTTGCATACATGCTTCTTAATAAGTACATAAAGATAAGTTATCTATTGACACTGCATTTTCTTGATTTTACATTACCAAAATCTTTTACCATGTCAACGTCATTTAGTTGTTCTGCCAATTCATGTTCAATTGCTATCATAGCTGATCCACTTAATCTATCTTGAACCATGGTCGACCTTAAATAAGTTTGAGTTTAGAAAATCTCCGTTCTCCGCTGGCAAACGTTACTAGTAGTGTTAAAAGTATATAAGCAATGCTATACATACATTTGGAGCAAAGTTTCCTGTATTTATTGAAATTTATTTAAGTCACAAATGTTAATAGTTCAATGGGAGATAAATTTGATTGAACCGTTGTCGTCAAAACTGTTAATTCGTCCGCTATTTCAATCCCATTAATATCGGTGGAATCACTATCCGTTAACACGAGTTGTAAATCAACACAGTGTTTTATAAGTTAATCGCGTTTCATAATTATTTTGATTTTTCCAATTTCATACAAAAATAAAAGTATATCATTATGTTCTTTTAATTGCTCAAATCTTTCAGTAATACGATTAATAACATCTAGAACAAAATTAAAAAGATTAACTTTCAAATGTAGTTTGGGTCATTTATCGGTTCATCCAAATTCTCATTATTGAAATTTCTTCTAACACGTGGTACCAGATTCATGATGTTATTGAACATTCTACCCTGAGAATGTTCAATAACAGGTTCTACATCTATTTCTTTTGCTAAATTAACTAAGTTACTCTGATATACGATACAATATATTAATATACATATATATATATATATATATATATATATATATATATATATTAAACGGGCTGAATCACTTCGTCATGTCGGCATGCAAATATCAATAAATTTTAGTATCGGATGGGCCGGTCTATGAGCAAAATGTGTATGATGATTGTACAGAACGCTGATTGCATGCATCGGCTACTTAGTCGAATCCTTAATCTCGGCTTACAAAGCACAAGTCTTGTGATTTAATTAAGGTCTGTATACGAGTAAAAGTCTATGGGGTGAACGTAAAAATATAATATAATATTATTATTATAATTATTAGCACGATATTATAGTGCCATCACGTTTAAACGCATCCCATTGAGTATATAGACATAAATTATTTTATTTATTTATTTATTAAAATGTAACGGCTCTGCACCAGGGCTCAAGTACAGTATTGAATAATGTCATACAATATGAAGTTTAATACAAAATGAACATAATGTCAACTAATAAAAGAGATTAATTGTAGATGATCACCAAGTTAGGACATACAAAACAGATAATTGAATATACGATAAGTTTAAATAGTTATAATATGTATTTATATAATTAACAGATCGAGATATAAGACCATTTGCATAATGAACAAAACTTACATAAAGTGATTGGAGGGAATTAGATTGTGCGATATAAATCTCATAGTATCAAACAAATCGAAATTTTTAGCTAATTACGTTCTCGGACGATACCGACCATACCAAGCCGATATATTATTTTAAAGATACATAAATAGTGTGAAGGGAAATGGGAGATGGAATTACAGAAAACGTGAGGGCAATCAATTGACTAATATTTCGAGGAACACGACAATTTTATGACCGTACAATAAATCCGAGGATAATCACAGGATAATCGAGAAGCCGTTTACAAGTCTGATATGGCATTATAATAATATTAATATAATATACTGGTGGGAAGTGCAAAGAACGCGTACCGAACACGGATCGGTCATCGCGGTCAAAGGCAGATCGGCCGTCGTTTCACTTAATTCATACAGGTATACAATAACAACAACAATAGTAATAATATAAGATTATTCATCTATTGGCAATTTGTCGCTGCAAATAATCACCGGAAATGCGTAAATAATTTCTAATGTTTTTTTTTTTTTTTTCCATTCGTCTCGAGCAACGGTCAGATATCGTTCGATAGTGTCACACGGCGACGTAAACTATAATATTTTACACGGTTATTGTTACGAGTCGAATATTTTATAGGTATCGGCAGGTATTATACACTGCTACGGCTGCTACTGCTGAAGGTCCATAATATAATATCATACGCGACCCGCAGACGTCGTGTCACAGTCGCGGTGCCAAAGCGTCTCGGAGGCGGCGGCGGGGCGGAAAATCGGTAAACGTTTTCGATATCCTCCCGCATATTATAATAATGTAATATCTATAAATTATATACACGGAAGCGTTATGGTGTAGTATAATATAATATATACATAGGTGTAGATAATAATTTTTATAATTTATATAATATCGTCTACCCACCGTCGTTATATCCGTGACGCGTACACATATATTGTAATATTATATACTGCACATCATCGCACATTACGTTAAAAACAAGATTATAAAATTATATTGTATTATACGACGCGAGTCCTCGCGAGCGGACTGACGCCCCTCCCGGCCCTCCCCCTGCCACACTTGACACTCGTTTTGGCTGAAACGATCGGATGATTGTTAACGTCCGGTCCGCGGGCTCTCGCCCCCGACGACCGCGACACGTATTGGATGTAGGAAATACGGTTCCCGGTCGCGTATACAAAGTAATAGTATAGGTATATCCGTATATATTATGTATACGTTTCAGAGATGACGTGTACCGTTTATATAAATTATTACGATTTTATGTACCTACTAGGGCAGGTGCACACACACACACACACACTTACTACTGCGCCGTTTATTTATATAGGCATCGATTAAATATTATAATGATGACATGCACCTCGGCGCGACGGTAGACGGGCGGACGCGTCTCCTGTTCGGCGCGGAAATCCGAAATATTATTACGAAACGGTAAAAACCGACCATATTAGAGTTTCCCAGATCCACGACAATGGGTAACGTATTCTGAAAGGCAAGCGAACGACACCACCGGGATAATAACGATTATTATCCTCGGTTTTGTGGTCCAAAAACGAAATTTCAGATTTTGTTTCCATATGAAATAAAAAACGCAAGTTCTTAATATTTGTGTTTAAAAGAAAATGATTATGAATAAAATCTAAAAACACAACAATATCCCGACATATTCCCAGCGAAATCCATATGTGGAATTCGTTACAACATGTAACATGATTTTTTTTCCATTTCGCATGACTTAATGGATAGTTCACCCTGCTGTAATTGGAGCATGACTAATTGCTTAATCATTTGAAAGATATACCAACAAGACGTGTTAAAAAACACAATAAAATATCGGTGGGCAGTAGCAGAGATTCGTTGCCTGGTGTCAGCAGACACATTTACATGTGTTAACAGGCACTCTTAAATGATACACAAAGCGTCACTCCCGTTTTTTCCTTTGATAACGAATTTCTTCAAATTCTTATTTTTGGAATTTAAAATATATTCAAACGCCATATTTTTAAATAATTGAACTTAAGATGTGTCATGTAACGATACAGACTTCTGTTTTTTTTTCAAATGAAAACGTATCTAATTATATTTAGTTGATAATTTTGATGTACTTTGTTGTCTTTATACCTCATTCGAAATTCGATAGAGTAGCTTTTCAGCTATTTGTTTATACTAAGTATAATAATCCTTAAAAAGTGGCTTGGTGAGGCGCGGTCGTACGCTCAATCCGCGGAAACGCACTGAGTGTACGTACTGGCCGCAGTCGCTAGCTTAATAGCAACATATCCTTGCCACACATACACAAACACGTGTTACAACCAGGGCCTTGCACCCGATTTAACCCGAACCCCTAACACCCCTAAACACCTTTAAAAAATCAAACACCCGAAACCCGTATAACCCGAATGATTCTGTTTTCAAAACACCCGTATTAACCAATATTAACCCGAATAATAACGGTTTTGAAAACCCAAATGCTTATTTAAATTTTTCATTCGGGTGTTTGAACACCCAAATACATCCAGCACCCGAAACCCGAAACCCGAATAAATGATTCGGGTGCAAGGCCATGGTTACAACCCTAGCCACTTAAAAAACCTACAAACTCAATACACAAAAATAAGCCCTATTGTACCACCCCATACCCAATGGCCTATGTATAGCTAATGGCCTTAGTCGCCGGGCTTTAGATCAATAAAAAAAAAAATTCTTAAAAATGGTTTTACACAGATAGAGAATAAAATATGTAACATTGGATGTAGTATTTATTAAACTTATTTCATTTTTAAAAATTATTTATATTGATTAATGCAAATATATTAATTACTAAAATTTTCAAGACACCATTGACCATTGCTCCTTCATCTTTTCTGATGAGATTCATTTCCAGAAAAATATATCACCAAATAATATATGGTAACTATAAAGGGGGTAAGGGTCTTAATTTTGAATAATACAAATTTATATCTCCACAAAAATAAAATTTCAAAATTTTAAGATAATATGTTGTTTAATTACATTTATAAATTCATTATACAAAGGAAGAAACGAGGGTGAGCATGTTTGCTTGAGTATTCGAATTCTGAAAATCGAATTATATGATTAAAGATACGCCACCGAGGCACCGATAGTGTCAAATAAAATCGAAATTTGATAAAAAGTTTATATGAAAAGTGAGATCGACAGACGTTTACAGTCCACATGTTTTGTTTTTCGTATTATGTGTGGGCGTGATAATAATAATACAGAGAATATTTTGAATAAAAAAAAAATAGACAGAGTGCATGACTGTACACAGACGATGCAGAACCTGTACACAATGGTAATATAATACACGGATTCGGGATAACCGATACGGAAGGACTGAAAAATTCAAAAATCTGCTGGACACTTATTTCCGGTGGCAAGAGACGTCATGTCGGACGACGACGACGACAAAAAAAAAAAAAAAAACAATATAGCCGAGTGGAGGAAATATAGGTGCAGTAAACAATACGGAGGAAAAAAACAACGCATAGAAGTTATATATTTTTTCGTTATTATCTTTTACGTCTGTCAATCATCATTATATAAAAACATTGTGCGCTTTGTGTGCGGGTGTTACATTTTTTCACCCACATAATATATTGTTATACATGCTGCCGTTCCACGGACGCGATGAATGAAAAAAACCAAAATAATGATAATAAACCCTTCCCCCACCCTTTTACAAAAAAAAAAAAATAACACTAAAATTAAACACCATCATTGCTTTATTCGGTCCGTTCCGACTGACGGTGCCCGTAAAATGCACACTGATCACACAGCCACCGGGTGTGTGTGAATGTATATAATATAATATACTCAAACCTAGGTATATTATGGGTGTAATGACTTTTTTTCTCTCCTTCCTCCTAATTCTTCCTATAACGCGGAACTGTTTCACTCTTTCCGATATATTGTAGCCCACTTGATGGATACTCGCGCGGTAGTTATACTATACCGTATTATGTATATGTATTGCGCGTAAATACTGTATAGTTATACGTAAAATTGACGATTAGACGTGCACCGTAAATAATTTTCATAATGTACATATAGACCAATGGGTAATATTGTAATAGAAACATCGTATGTATGTATTATACATTTATACATTATTATGATTAAAAAAAAACGCACAAGTTTTCCGGAAATCCGTCATTTGAACGATATCGAGTTATTGCTTGTCACAACGGTATAATTATTATTATGCTTCCTTTATGACGATACGCAAAATATTATTAAAATACGAAAAAAAACAACAGGAAGCTGAGGAAGCGTATACATTTTATTATAATTTGGTTCTCACGAACCTCCGGTCATGCAGGTTTCTTTTTGCAGTTTCTTAAACGATATTCGATCGATAGAGCATTCAAATAGATTTCGGAAGTTTTTTTTTATAGATGTTCAATTACATCTTTATTGCGTCTTCCAACCAACAGGAGTACTTAAACCAGTTATAAAAATCATATCCGTATATAAGTATGAACCCGAAAAGAAAACATCGAGAATATTTCGTTCGAGCAAAAATAATATCCTATATATACAAATGACTCTCAAGAAACATTAAAACTAATTTTTATTTTATTTCTTCTATATCGATCAATCATACTTTAAATTTTTAAGTATGGTAGGTATGTTTAAAATTTTGAATACCCAATAGTATAAAGTGAACAATTACAAATGAAAACACTTTAATTATCATTCAATTGTGATCCACTCTGTTTAAATGTCTTTTTACTTTTTTTTTAACTATTAAAATAAATAAAACCGTGTGATTGTGTTGATGTCATTATCATGGAAGTGTCGTTGTGGATAATGGTTATGTAGTTTCAAACCTCCATACCATACCTATGTACATAGAAAATCATAAATATCCATCAATATTCAGTATAGTTTGAATAGCTTAGAGACTTTAATATAATGTTCGGTTTTAGTGATAGGTAGTTAAAACATTTTTCATTCATAGGAAAGCATAACAAAACTACCAAGTAGACCAAACGTAATTTCATGATTATACATCATATTATATACAGCATACTAATAATGCAGACTACAAATTTCAAACATAAAATAAACACAGTAATAATACATTAAATAAAGCACTAAAAAAAGTCATATACAATCTATAATATTTAGTACACATTTTTAACTATAAATAGATAGCCAAAAATGGTTGTATTATTAGTGCAGAATTAAACGATAGATTATTAATTATTATACGTTTATGCCTTCTTACGCAACGTTTAATTTTGTTTAAAGTCTAATATAATGAATTATTTTTGATAAAAAATCGCCATTAATAATAAAATACGATCGTGCCACATATGTTTTTCTGTTGATATAACTTTATGTTTAGTTGTAAATTTACGAGGAACAACTTTTATATGTTTAAAATCATAAAACTAGTTTCAATGAAAATATGAGAGACGTGTAAAAAAATGACTTAACCACCCCTAGCAAGAACGGAAACAATCATTAATGTGCTTGCTTGAAATATTTTTCCAAATATAATATAAACTTGCACGGATACAATGTAAACATTGTAAACATCATCCTAACTGCACCCCGTAAGGGTATAAAGTATATTAAGATTAAAAAAATAATAGGGGAAACAATAATTGGAATAAATTAAACATAATCCGATTGATAACACTAAACGGAGGTTGAAAAATTAATAATAATGTACCTATAGTGTTTGATTTAATATACACATAGTTATTAAAAAATGTAATTATTTAATTTATTATTATTGATTACTAATTAAAGTACTATGTAGGTATACAAAATTTTGAATTTATTGTTAAAAAAATAAAATAAAATGTAAATAAATATGAATTACTACTAACTTGAATAATAGCATTTTTTGATTGATATCTGTTTCGTTTTTTTGCCGTTGAAAGATCATTGATAAAAATGTTCGTATTTATATTGTAATTCAAAATTGGATAAGTGTTGTTGTACTCTTCTAAGGTTATGTACAATACCTTCTTCAGTAAAATTTGATGTATAGTAGTCAGTAGGTATATTTTCATAGATTTTCAACTAATTTTCTGATAACATTATGCGGCGTATTGATTACAATAACCAGCATAATTTACACATATAAGTATACGTTCAGCTCGTAATTACACTTTTCGATAACAATAGACGATTGATAACATTAACCGGGGTCCGTGATCATAATAAGCAGTGACCACTGTATATATGATGGATATGGATATATCATTTATAATATAGTATAAAATATTGATTCGCTCAAAAATAAAGGTAATTTTTGGCATTTGATGTTCAAATAATTTGCCACCCCTGAGTTAAACAATTGTATGTTGGTTGTACAATAATTCTTGCAGAATATTATACGCAGAATACGTATATCGCTGGTTACCATATAAGGTCCATTTCAATGGCCCACCACTTTCAACATTTGAACTTCTGACTACGCCAAACATTTGTGCATCGTTTGTGCAGAAATGTGCATCAGGTCCCGACGTTTGTGCACAAAAACTCTCAGCGCTATCCCAACAAAAAAATTGGGGGGGGGGGGGCATTGAAACGAAACACTCCCTTTTTTGAAAATTTAAATATTTTTCAAATTAATAGAATATGTCGTTTAGCTAATAGGTTTAATAGGATTTTTATTTAGTCATGTGAACGCCTAGAAATAGTATAGATACCTACATAATATATATTTTAAATATCATTTTTTTTTTTTTTTGTTAAGTAATATTAGTGAGACATATTCCGCAAAATGATAATACAACTTAATATATAAACATAATTACCTAATGTATAAGGTAAGATATAGATAATAATTTGTACAATTCCATCTATTTAGATATATTATTAGAAACAATATAATATGATTATATATTATTTCACACTTGATATTATAGACTATAATATATAGTACCTATGTAAAATAAACATAATTATTACATGTATGTAACATTTAAAATGTCAACTTTTTTACTCGAAAATAAAAATCTAATATTTATAAGCTTTATACTGGGAGTACTAATTTACTAGTATTTATATATAATTTATAATAATAATATTATATTAAAACGAGTCTCAATCTTAATGTTTTGTACAGTTTATGTGTTTTTGGAATAATATATTTTATTGTTGATAAATTGTATATTTAATAATCAAATATAGATTTTTATAACATTTTATGATTTTTCTTTAATTTCTTTTTTCAAATTTCAATTTTTTTTATGAAATATAGATTTTTTATTTAATTTTTTAATTTTTTTATGAAATATATATTTTTATCAGTTTTATAATTTTTTTTATTAAATTTTATATTTTAGATTCTTAACGGAGTGATGATGAATGTATTTATTTTACAATGATGTATGTGTGTTTTTTTTTGTCTGTGTACAGCATACCTAGTTGAAATAATGCTTCAATTTCAAAATTTGGGGGTGGTTTTCGATGTAAAAGTGAATATCCTTGGTGCATTATACAGGTCAAAAGTAAACATTTTCCAACAGTTTTCAAAAAAATCGAGCAAAACAAAAAAAATGACAGAAAAACAGGAATTATTAATAAATTATGTATCATGAATTTATGCTATTTACTCAAAAATCTAGAAAGCAGTATGTGGCATAGGTAATATATTACTTCTTATATGTCTCGAACCACCTTAAGTATAAGTCTGTGGGATGGGTTTTTACGCAAAACCAGTTTTCGACCAAATCGATTTTTTTATATGGTTGTAATTCAAAAACTAATCACTGTAAATACTTGAAATTTTCACCAAATGTTTATGTGAGTGTTATCTATATACAGTTTAATTTCACAAATTTTTGACTTTTTTGAGTTATTTATAGACCACTGAAATTTTCAATTTTTTGAGAATTTTTTTTTTAAGTGCCGCGCCGGTAAAAAAATGTTGGACGACCAAAAAAACTTGAAAATGTAATGCAAGGTTCTTTATGAGTTGTTCTTATTGTAGCTAAAAATATTAAAAATCGTTAGTCACAATTTTTTTTATAAGCATTTATAGTTCAAATTTTTACGAAAACGCGAAAATTTGCAAGTAATTTTGAAGTTGAAAAATCATAAAATTGTTTGTGTTTTTAACTAAGGATTACAAATACAACACTAAGTTTTCTATTAGTTTTCCTTCATGTAGCTATAGAAAAAACTCGAAACATCGTTATAGGAAAAATTTTAAGTGCGTTTTAATTTTAAATTTTTACGAAATAGCGTAACGATAACGATTTATCCTCAAACGATTTTAAATATTTGTAGATACTTGAAAATTTCACAAGTTATTTAGATTGGCATTTTCTTTACATAATTTAATTTTCAATATATTTTGACATTTTTTGAAATATTTATAGACAACTGAAATTTTCAATTTTTCTGAAAATTTTCTTTTGAAGTGTCGATAAAATTTTTTTGGTCCTATCTAAATACTTGAAAATTTAATACAAATGTACTCTTATAGTGATTAAAAAATTATAAAAATACATAGGCACGATTTTTTTTTATTAGCGTTTGAAGTTCAAATATTGATAAATACTTAATACGTAAAAATTACGGCAATATTCAAATTATCTTAGATAGAAATTCATAAAAGTTTTTCTTTTTAAATCTAAGTTTTGAAAATTGAATACAAGGCTTCTATCATATTTTTACAATAGCAGTTGGAAAATAAAATAAATATAAATGCATTATTTTTTTTACATGCATTCAAATTTTAATTATAAAAATATGTATATATGTATATAGTCACAAATTTTTTTTATAAGCATTTACAGTTCAAATTTTGACTAAATACATAAAAATTACGGCAATGTTCAAATTATCTTAGATAGAAATTCATAAAAGTTTTTCTTTTTAATACTAAGATTTTTTTTTTTTTTATTTTATTCTTTATTATTATATACCTACACAATCTGTACCTCATGGGTACAATAAGAGTATTAGCTGAGGTAATAATATAATACATGAAAAGGCTTGATAAAAGCAGCTACCCAGTGATGACACTTATATATCGAGATTATACATTAATTATAATTTATAATATATATATTACAATATATTATGTATTTGAATTTATTTATTTGTTTTTTTTTTATAATATAAAATGATTTTAAGATTTGATAATTTAATACAAAGCTCATAATATATTTTTACAATAGCAGTTGAAAAATAAAAGAAATATATAGCCACAGCTTTTTTTTTACATGTATTCAAATTTTAATTTTGACAACATACGTAAAAATCACGAAAATTCATAAATTATTTTATCCTATAAATTCATAAAAAAACTTTCCTTTTATACCTAAGATTTGAAAATTTAATACAAGACTCCTAAAATATTTTTACAAAAGCAGTTGAAAAATAAAAGAAATGCATAGTCACATATTTTTTTTTTACAAGCATTTAAATTTTAATTTTGACAACATGTAAAAATCATGAAAATTCGCAAATTATTTTAAGCTAGAAATTCATAAAAAATTTTCTTTTTAAATCTAAGATTTGAAAATTTTTAATAATCTATAATATATCCTAGACAGATAAACCGTCTCCGTTCAGAATCGTTTTTCGTATACCTACAATGATACCTATCATTGCATTCAAATTTAACCTACCCTAGTCAGAGGTCCACTCTACCCCCAATGTACAGCAGAATCGATATTTTTTAAATTTAATATAGATTTTCTATCTTTAAATAAAAAATCTATATTTTATAAAAATAATATTAATAGAAAACCTATATTACTTAAATTGAAATTTGATAAAAAAAAGTTAAAGAAAAATCATAAAATCACTATTTCTCTATCAGAGTAAACCGGGAAACAAATGCATATGGGAAAATATTTCCAGCTGCTAATAATTTGCACTAAATATCGTAGACAGTAGGATTTTCCATATCTCAAACATAATCCTCAGCAGTGGAAAAGTTGTCACCATATGAATTGTAAGACATATTAACAAAGGTATTCCAATTATCAGAGACATACACAATAATTATTGTATTTCGGAACTCCTGGCATCTTTCTGAGTCTTATTTAAATGAAAGGAAATTGAACGGAAAAGGCAGGCACCATCACCGATAATTTGTACAAATATTTGAGATGTCAACATTCCATTCACAGTAATTTCTTTAATAGATGACATTTTTTAAAAATGAAAGTGAAAAAAATAATAGAATAATAAATAATATCTTACGCCCATTGCGAATTTATCGAGTGGGAAACCAGCTTTAAGCGCCGTGATTGAAGATGTTATTTTAATACCAAATGTCTCTATCGCCACGATGATAGATTTATTGGCAAATTTCAGAAATGCGATAAAAAGTTATCAACAAGGTACACAAATAGTTTTGCTTACTGGATTGCTACTGACATACAGCCATACAATGTTGTGTCAAAAGAAGGTTTTAAGCACACGATGGCTGTGTTGTGTCCTGGTTATACATGCAGTTCCTAGTAGACAAGTGTATGCTGATACTGAAATCCCTGCTATTTATGGTGATGTGAAAATGCGAATAGCAAATGAACTTTAGACTTTACAGTATGTAGCCTTAACGTTTGATTGTTGGACTTCAAATACATTACGGCCTCATATTGCAATTACTGCTGATGGAATTAGTGAAAATTGGGAGTTAAAAATATTTTGCCTAAGTTGTACAAGCATGGACATAGAACATACAGCAAATAGTGTAAAGAAAATGGTACTTTGTGCTCTTGAAGATTGGAAAATTCCAATTTTTAAAAATGTCAGGTACATAAATTTCTAGTTTTGAGGCTGTGGCAGAAATTAGTGGTGACGAAACTCAAAACAATTTACATTCAGTATCAACAATATTAGAACACATTTGTTTTCATATTAAGAAAGAAATTCTTATTCCACTTACAAAGCGATTCAACTAGCTGCTTCTCTCAAAAACTAAAGTTACAAGCTATGGCTATGCTAGATCCTAGATATAAGTCCAGATTTATTGACTCTCGGCAAGATGTTGCAAATCATATAAAACTAGAAATTAACACTATTGGACACCAAGAATGTAAAAAAACTGAAGTTGTAAAAAAAGAAGGTAAACTTTAATTCTTATAAAAATATAAATACTTAATTTGGATAATGTTGACATTAGTGATGTACTGATGTGTTATTATTTTTTGCATTTATATTCACTTACATTATTATACCAATATAAATTATCAGTTCGTGTTTGACTCCCGACCGAGCAACACGTGTGTAGCCTTATCGCAACCGCATTTTTATCTACCGTTAGAAGTGTTCCTACTCTGCTCTACGATAAACTGGTAATATGATTTTATTAAGCGCGATTAGCTATCTTCCTAATTAAAATCAATTACAACATTAAATTGCGTTCATTCGCAATCACCACAAATATGCCTACAACATCAGTCAACTTAAATTCAAACCCAAATAAACTATCTCTTAATGATAAATTATTAGCGTCCAAACACTCAACACATATCCCCTCACCCAAAACCACCTCAACTCAAGACAACCTCATCATCAATGATACCAACAACATTCAACCCACTTCAAATCATCCAATAGACAGCTCCCAAGTTAAAAGTTTCGCTGAAACAACAGCCAACTCTCTCATACCAAAAATGAATCAAGCTATCGTTATGAACTCAATCGACGGAATTAAACAAATACAATACATAATATTGTGCTCAGTAAAATTACTGACGCAACCAACATTATCTCCGCTTCGCGCATATCTAATTATAGGTTCTGCGTTTTCTTCAAAAACCAACAGATTACTAATGACATCATTAACAAGCACTCGGCCATATTCGTTGATAATATTGAGATACCGATGTCCGATACGCAAGTTAATTAACCCGGCCAAACGCATTATTTTATCGAACGTATATCCCGCTATTCCAAATAAATCTATCATCGTGGCGATAGAGACATTTGGTATTAAAATAACATCTTCAATCACGGCGCTTAAAGCTGGTTTCCCACTCGATAAATTCGCTCATATCACAAGCTTCCGCAGATAACTGTACATCAGTCCTGAAGATTTCCCAAAACTACCTGGATCGATCGTTATTGTTCTTGACAACACCTCATACCGTATATTCATTACCGATGATATCGTAACCTGCTTTTTATGCAAAAAACCCGGCCATGTATCATCCTCTTGTAAGATGATATACACAACTCCCCCTCTGACAGAAAATATGGACACCTCAAATGTACAAACTTCCACTAATACCTCATACCATCATATCGTCGAAAAAACCAATAGTATGGGCGTGACTCCTGATCTACCTCTAGAAACCACTAGCGAAATATCCAACACAAATAATATACAAACCACCAAAGACGATAATAACTACGATGACATATCGGACTCACAACCACTCCAAGCTACTTTCAAAAGGCCAGCCCCTGAATCCACATGCCCGTCAGCGCCTCCCTCCCCCACACTGACCAACGACATAATTGAGTTAGGTAAAGGTACACCTGCTGACAAAAACACAAAGTCTAAAAACCAAACCACAAAAAAAATTAAAACCAGATTAAGATCAAACTCCTCAACAAGAACCACCGAAATATTAGATAACCTTCTTGAGCCAGCAACGACTATCCTGCAGAACAAAGACTCCCCCCTCAATCTAATCTCTTTCAAATATATCCTGGAAAACTTCACAAACAAAAATTTAAACATACATGACCTATGTATTAATGTTGGATCCAATGCCTCTGAAGTCCTTGACATGGCCGAAAAAATATTACCATTAATGGTGGGAAAAAAATTAAAAACAAAATATCTAAACTATCTACAACTCTATTCCAATCTATACATCCCTCCGCACAGTCAACTCCGCAGACTTCCAACTTGAATCAATCGAATCAATAAAACTACTCAAAAATCTACCCTCATTATCTAAACATGAGTTCACTAATTCAATGGAATTGCAACGGATTTTACACAACACCGATATAAACCGTATTAAGTACGAACAAAATCCTGACATTATCTGCCTACAAGTAACTAATTTCAAAAACCTACACATAGGAAACATTAACGGATACTCCGGATATAAAAAAAATCGCCCCGATGCACTCAGAGCCAGTGGCGGAGTTGCAACATACATCAAAAACATATTAACAGCAAGGAAATATATGTCAACTCAAATTTGGAAGTAATAGCAGTTCAGGTCATTCTCAAGACAACAATAACTATATGCAATATTTATATCCCTGACAGCACCCCTCTTTCTCTCCTTGATCTAAATTCAATAATAACACAACTCCCCAAACCTTTCTTAATCCTGAGCGACTTCAACAGCAGAAACATCTTATGGGGATCATCACACACTGACAACCGTGGGAAAACGATAGAAAAATTATTAGAAAATCCTTCACTAATACTTCTAATTAATGGTGACCCAACAAGACACAATTCCACAAACAGTTCTTTATCAGCCATAGATCTAACAATATCCAGCACCAATTTCGCCCCTGAATTAGACTGGAAAGTACTAACTGAATACAACGGAAGCGACCATTGGCCAATCCACCTTAACATTTTCAACCAATCTACACCCGATGAACCAATTAAGCGATGGAAACTTACCAAAGCCAACTGGAATCTCTTCACTGAGCTGGTCGATCACCACTTAGAGAATCAAGACTGGGCCAAAAAGAATGCTGATGAATTAGAAATAGACCAAATCAATATTGACTCCATAGTGGCTTCCCTCACCGAAATTATTGTAAACGCGGCAAATATATCCATAGGAAAATCTTCCCGTTCCAAAGCCACCAAGACAGCACCATGGTGGAACCCCGAATGCAAAGAAGCTATTGAAAATTACAAAAAAAAATTAAACCGTTTTAAAAAAACCAAATCTTTGTCAGACTACATAGCACTTAATAAAGCTAGGGCAGAATCAAGGTTTATTACCAAAAATAGCAAACGCGTAGCCTGGAAAGCATTCGTCTCCACAATCAACCAACAAAGTCTGCTACCACTATGTGGAACAAAATTAAAACTTTTAAAGGAAACAAGTTCAACTCGACACCCAATATCATTAAATACAAAGATGAATTTATCAAAACTAGCCCGGACATCGCCCAAGCCTTCGCCGATCTATTTCAGACAAACAACAGTAACCAAAACCATACGAAATCCTTCCTAAAACAAAAAAATGAAGTTGAGAACTCATCTGTCACAGACAGCATACCACAGCACAGTGAAGACTCATACTACTCCACTATTAGTATGGATGAACTCAACCAGGCACTCCTGAAGTGTAAAAGCAAAAGCCCAGGCCCTGACGACATCCCATACATATTCCTACATCATCTGTCCTCCTTCACCCTACAAAAACTTCTTCTAATCTACAATTCAATATGGGAATACGGTTTTTTTCCCAACCAATGGCGCAAAGCAATTATTATCCCAATACCAAAACCAGATAAAAACAAATTTTACGCAGAAAACTACCGTCCCATCTCTCTAATAAGCACACTATGTAAAGTACTCGAAAAAATAATTAACTCAAGACTCATATGGCACTTAGAAGTCTCCAAAAAATTCAATAAAGAGCAATGTGGATTCCGGAAAAATCACCCCACACTCAACACTTTATCCAATATTCACTCCCATATATGTAACGCAGCCAAAGTAAACCAACACACAATCCTAGTAGCGCTTGACTTAACAAAAGCATATGATATGGTTTGGAGACAAAGAGTTATCCTTATCCTACGTGAATGGAACATCTCAGGAAACATGATTACATTCATCACTAACTTCTTACAGGACAGATCATTCCAAACAAAAATTGGTGAAACACCATCAACAACTCATACCACTGAAAATGGAGTCCCCCAGGGCTCAGTCATCAGTGTCACCCTGTTCTTAATCGCAATAAATAATATATTTGACAATATCCTTCCCCCTATAAAGTATACCATCTTTGCGGATGATTGTAACATTCTCTGTAGTGGCGTGAACATAAAAACAACAGTCAAACTCATCCAGCAAGCTTTAGATGAACTCCTCAATGGTCAACCACAACAGGCTTCAATTTCTCACCATCCAAAACACAAATTATCATCTCCCACAAAAAACGTAATGAAAACTTATTCCACATCAATTTAAATAACACCATTATATCATATACAGATAAAATAAAAATACTAGGTATGACTTTCGACCACAAATTAAATTGGAACCCACACCTAAAAAACCTCAAAATAAATGCAAACAACAACATGACAATTATGAAAACCTTATTTCACCACTCCTGGGGCTCTGAAAAAAATAGCCTCATTACTATATACAAAGCAATTATACTAGCAAAAATGGAATACGGTGAAGTCATTTATAATACAGCCAGAAGCGAAATTCTCAATACACTAAATCCTATACACAATCAAGGCATTAGACTAGTCACAAGTGCCTTCCGCACAAGCCCAACTGCAAGTATTATGTCCAACGCTGGAGACTCCCACTTGAATTTAGAAGGATTAAAGAAACACTAAAATTTGTAACTAAATTCTCAAATAACAAAACTCAAGTTCCAACCAGAAGACCTCTGAATATACATAACAGTCCAAGCATACCTCTCACTATCGATGACACGTATAAGAACATAGCAGATATAATGAAGTTCAAACCAATTATGTTTAACAAAATTATCTTCCCGTCTTCCCCTCCGTGGATGTGGAATATTAAGCCCAATACCCAACTACTCGAATTCGACAAAAAAATCTCCTCAACCTCAACTATAATAAATAACTTTTCAGAAATAATAGAAGGAAAATACCCTCACCACATAAAAATCTTTACGGACGCCTCAAAATCCCCAAATGGAACCGGTTTCGCATTCTTAGAAAATAACAAAACTTCAATGTTCAAATCTCCTCACGAAACCAGCATTTTTTTCCGCTGAAAGTCAAGCCATCCAAAATGCAATCTCACACGCGACGACCTTAGTGTCTGAAGAAATACTTATAATTAGCGACTCTCTTAGTGTACTCCTAGCCCTCGAAAATCCTTACCCTAAAAACGAAATAATTCAATCCATCCAAGAAAAGTTATCAAACACAACAAAAAAAATTGAATTTCTATGGGTCCCTTCCCACACTGGCATAAGTGGCAACGAACTAGCTGATAAGGCAGCCAACGAAGCAATAGCATCACCCAGCTCGGTACTAATAAATAAAATAACATTTTAAGACGCACTTTCAAAAATAAATAATCAAACTAAAAGTCACTGGCAAGGCTCATGGGAGAAGACTCCAAACACAAATAAACTAAAAGAAATTAAACCATCAATCGACCCATGGAAAACTCCCCCATCCTCACCCAGGTACGAAGAAGTAGTTACCACAAGAACCAGGATTGGACACTCTCGCCTAACACACCTGCACCTCATAACAAAAGAAGACAGCCCGACCTGCGAACTCTGTGACAAAGCGCTGACAATTAAACACATCACACTAGAATGCCCAAAGTTCACCAACTCCAGACAAATCCTCGGGAACCCATTAACAATGCAACAAGCACTTGGCAAAGATAACTCCAAAAACATATAAAATTTTTTCAAAAACATAGCCTTAGCAAAATTAATTAGAAAAATAATTGAATGTACATATACCTACTCTACAAAATCCCTCTATTGTTAAACATAATGTGTCCCCATAGCTTTAAGATCAATACTCTATGACTACTATTTTGAATTTTGTATTTACTACAGGCTAATAACCTCAGGAGTTGAAGCCTTATTTAAATAAAAAAAAAAAAATATATATATATAAATTATATTGTTTTTTATAGGTTTAGCAGCGTTTTTATCAACGGAAGTTCAAACAGTCAACGGTAGCCCAGATCTTGATCTAAAATCGCTCGAATTCAATAAATATCTGAATATGGATCCTATAAGTTTAGATTTAGACCCTTTAAAGCGATGGAAAGTGTATGTATAAAATATTTTAATATGAATTGGTGATTAATATTGTGGTATATTATTATTTTTAATAAAAAATTAAATCATAACTAATCAGTATAATCTATTATATGAACAAAGTATTGAAAATACCGAAATACCAATAATATTGAAAAGAAAATAAGTTGATTCAATAAAATTTTATTTGCATATCAAATATTTACAAAGGGGATAAAAATGTACCAATCTATAAATGTATGTAGTATAAATTACTTTTGAAATATTTCGTTTTTAATGTTCAATACTTCCTATAAACATGATCGATTAATTTCGAAAAATACATGAACTATAAATGCTTATTTATATTATTTAATTACTACTTTAACAACTAAGAAGGAAATTTATATACATTTTTCAAAGTTTTTGCAGAACTTTCGAATATTAGATGATTATTTAAACAGAAACATTTTATCAATATAGTGTCATAATACAAATGACATACATACTTTCATATTAATCTTCAGATTGTAAAACTAAAATTACACGTTATCGTTGAAATTATATAATTGATGTTATACAATAATAAATTGGTAATAATATAATATACTAACAAGATTGAAATTTTTTATTTAATATGCCTCTGGTGTTGTAATCTGCTAAGTGGTAAACTATCCTACTGGTATGTTACTGAATTTATAAACAGTTTTTATTTTTCAACGGTGTTGTGTTTGCAGTTTAAAAAAAAACAAATATGTATCCTATATTTATTTGTATTTTTAATATTATTTAATTACTACTTTAACAACTAACAAGAAAACTTATATCCGAATGAAAATCATATTACTATACTGTAGACAAACAATTCTTGTCTACCTTTGAGCATTCTCTTCACCCCCTTGAAATGTCTTCCATGATTCATTTTTTAAAACTAAATTTAACATTCAAGTTTATTACATGTATAACCCTCTGTGAAAATAAATGATATGTGTTTGTTACTACGGACTTTTTTTTAAGTATGATTGACTTTAAACGCAAATCATCCATTTAAAAACATTGGAATATTAGATTATTATTTAAACACAATAATTGTAACAATATAATATTGTGTCATAATACAAATAACATACATATACATACCATCACATATTATGGAATAATACGGTTAAAAGTGTTAAAACCATAATGATATTATAAACTAGGAAAATGTTAAGGCCTTTGAGAAGTTTATACCTATTAATCATAATTTTTAGATTTGTAAACACAATTTTCAATACAGTTACTTCTCACGCCGTACATGAACAAATAATGTTACTTTACAGTCTTGTTAACAATATTGGTGTTAAACCATATAGAAGCGATACCTGTGTTATATAAACATTCAAAAACCAATTGGTGCACACAACTGGATAAACTCATTACATTTTTTGTGCGTTAAAAGTATCTAACCAACAATATATATTTTGATACACAACGTGTATTTTTATCGAAATCACGACGACCCGCGACCATAGACTTCTATATAATACAAGATAAGGTATTTTGTATGATAACCATTGAAAACTATGAGAAGTCAGCAACGCTACAGCTGATAAAACGGCCTCCGTGTTTTCAGTTGGCAAAACAACACTTTCATTGTACAGTATGTATTAGGATAAGTTGGAATAATAGTTCTAAATGTTAAAATAAAATAATTATAATTCTAGAAAAGTTAGTGAAAGATAATCTGTATTTTTAAAAAAGATATAATCAAATATAAAACATGACATTTTTTTTTATTATTAGGTACTAAATTTACCTATTAATGTATATTATTTTAAACAATATTAACAATAGAAATAAAATTTTTTGTTGATTCACAAGTTTTAATATATATATTATTAGTTCAAAAAAATATTTACTACTAAATACCAATATGAATTAGATGTTTGTACTTCTTTATCACAATAATTCGAGTTTAACACACATCCAGCTATGAAACTATTTGATCAACAAATGGGTTCAACTGGTTCAAGAATAATAGGTTCAAGAATGGGTTCGTCTACAATGTTATAACTGGTATTATATATATTATTGCAACATTAATACATTTGTTATTATTACATTGTTGCATTTTTTTTTTAAAATGTTATGTCATAAAAAGTATCCATAGGCATAGGCATAAAAACGAGAAGGAACTAGGGAGGCTCTCAAGCCTAAGGCCCCTCTCAAAAAAATTAAAATATTTACACAAAGCTTAAAGCAATCAATAAATGATTAAAATACAAAATTTGTTACATAGCCTCCCCCCCCTTAAGTCAAAAACAGTATTAAGCCTATGCCTATAGACACCTTAATCAAATTCAGAATTTAATTTAATGTGTCTTGAAATACTCTGGTACCTTCACCAATACGCAATTGATTTCTCTGTGCTGGTGATTTTCTTATTTTTATGGGTTTTGATAGTAAATAAGATGGAAAGACCTTAAAAATAGATGACACAGAATCAATTTTTAACAGTGGTCTTTCAGAATCAGGTTAGGTAAAATGTTCACTACAAATTCTACTCTATTGTGTAGGTTTAAAGTTTTTTCTTTTTAAAGCATTTACCCATTTATTTAATAAAATGTTGTTCTTTAAGGGGAAACTGAAAATTTGAAAAATGCATTTTGTGTTAACAGCAAAATTCTTGATATTTTAAAAAGTTAATAAAATACCATAGGCGTGAGCAGACATTTTTGGCAGGGTGGACCAATTCAATTATGATTTAGATATTTCAAGAGATACTTTAAAATATTTAATCAATTCAATTTTTCAATTTTCAATGTATTTAATTTATTATTTCATTATTTTTATTGTTTTATTTTATTATAAATCTAGCTCAAAAATTACAATAATAATTAATTATTATTATTGAAAAATGTAATTTGTCATTGTATTATTAAAGTTTCGTGGCAAAAAATTATCAGATCACAATATATACAACAGATACAGTACGGCTTGCAGGGTGGGCCATGGTCCATCTGGCCCACTCCGTGCGCACGCCTATGTAAAGTACCCACTTAAAAAAATGTATTGGTTGGCCCTTTTTATATTATCTATTAGAACCAGTGGTGTAGTTACGGGGGGGGGGGGTTAAGGGGTTTCCCCCCAACCACCCAAAAAAAACTTTTTATATTGGTATTTTTACTCCCGCGTGGACAGTCCGACTGTGCGCACGCATTTCTCCGACGCTCGATGGTTATCCTCGTATCTGTACATCAAAAACAAACGGAGAACATTCTATCTAGTGTCAGATTATACGTCACTCAAAATCCTCACCATTTTCGGATGCACCCTACAACAACATCATACCAACAGGGTAATATAATAAAATATATTTACTAAAAATAATAAATAATATAAAAATTATTCTCGTCACACACACTACGACACAGCCACAGGCACTGCTCGCTCGGTGACCTTTGGACTGTCGATAAGATAGCGTAACAATGCCGCAGATAAACAACCAGACCGTATCCCCAATTAAAATTGTTGCTAATAGGATTGTTAAACCAACGGACAGGAATAATGAAACAAAAACGAAAAAGCGCTCGTTATCTAATTCACCGCCACAATCACCTACAACAAGGAACATAAATAAATCAAAGAAATTCGTTACCCCCAACCGCTATTCCATTCTCGCACAAGACGATTCCGAACCTATTATCGCCGACGACACCGATACCGTCGAATCGCTTGACCATCAAAATCCGGCGCAAACAAATACTACAAACGATGCACCAAAAGAAATTTTGCCTCCGCCTATTTTTATCAAAGGCGTAATCGACTTTTTCCAATTAAGGAACAGCTTTATCGAAGAAATTGGTCCAAATAGCTTCTCGTGTAAATCTACTTCAAATTACCTGAAAATTCAAACAAATAATCCTGACAATTATAGAAAACTAATCCACTTCTTAAAAGGAATCAACGCGCAATTTCACACGTATCAACACCAAGCTGACAAACCACTCAGAATAGTCATCAGAAATCTACATCCCTCCACCCCAGTAACTGACATAGCATCAGCAATTGAAGAGGTAGGGCATTCTGTCAGAAGCGTGATTAATATTAAACACGCCCAAACAAAAATACCACTTCCCCTGTTTTTCGTCGACCTCGATCCACAAGGAAGTGACAGTGATATTTTCTCCATCACTAGTCTGCTCCACACGAAAATAAAAATAGAAGAACCTCATAAAAAACGCCAAATCCCTCAATGTCAAAACTGCCAATCATATGGCCACACTAGAACATACTGCGCACACAACCCAAAGTGTGTAAAATGTGGAAGCGATCACCCTACTTCTTCCTGTGTAAAATCTCCAGACCTCCCAGCAAAATGTGCCCTTTGTGAAGGAGCACACCCTGCTAACTACAGAGGGTGCACTATCTACAAACAACTATCCCAAAGACGCTCCAACATCTCAAGTAAAAAATCAAACCTCCAGCAGCCATTCAGCTTCAAAACTACACACCAGCCCCACCACCAACAATCAAATAATGAACACCTGCCAAATCAACGTACGTATGCTAATGTAACAGAGGGTCACCCTCCTCTCAATAATATCCCATCTCCAACTAATAACAATGAACTATCTTTTTCAAAATTCATAGAAGAATTTAAATCAATCATAAATCCTCTTATCTCTCTTCTCACTACTCTTATTTCAAGTCTTATTTCTAATAAAAATGCCAACTAATAAAATAACCTCAAAGTCCCTCCTCATCCTAACATGGAACTCAAATGGTCTAAAAAACCGCAGAGACGAGTTACTAACTATCCTACAAAATAATAGAATAGATATCGCTTTAATCTCTGAAACGCATTTCACACATTCATCACACATCAATCTCCCAGGCTTTAATATTCTTAAAACCAATCATCCAGATGGCACTGCTCACGCAGGAGCTGCTATCATAATAAGATCAACCTTACTATTCTACCCCCTACCACCATACCAAACAGATCACTTGCAGTCCTGTGGTATCTCCACAACACTCGACAACATTCCCATAAACATTTATGCAGTGTATAGCCCACCACGCCACTTAATCACCAAAATTCAATATGAAAACTTCTTCAACTCTCTTGGCCAAAAATTCATAGTCGGGGGTGACATAAATGCTAAAAATACACAATGGGGCTGCCGCACAAATAACCCTCGCGGAAATATCATTAACGTCTTAGCGCAATCACGGAACTATAAAATACATGCTCCGCGCTCACCAACATACTGGCCCACATCCCCAAGAAAAAACCCAGACATTCTTGACATATTTTTAACCAGAATACCAAACAATCTTCATAGCATAGTTACCAACCTAGACGACCTTTGCTCTGATCACTCATCGGTTCTCCTTACAATCGACTCTATGCCTCCAAATAAACCAAACAAACCTACACTAACCCAAGGTACTATGGACTGGATAACCTTCAGATCTTCACTTGAGAACAAAATAAACCTGAACATAAGTCTAAAATCTCCCAATGATATTGACGAAGCAGTGAACTTTCTCACAAAATCCATTCAAGAAACGGCATGGTCTTGCTCATCCCCTCCTACCTCCAAAAACACCACCAAAAACCTCCCTCTCTTTACTAGATCTTTAATAGTAGAAAAACGAAAAGCCCGAGCAACTTGGCAGAGAACAAGATACCCATCCGACAAACGTATATTCAATAATCTCACAAATAAACTCAAAAGACACCTTGCCCAAATTAGGTCTGAAAACTTCGCAAAACATCTAATATCCCTTTCCTCAAGTGACAATTCACTTTGGGAAACTACCAGGAAAATACTCCGTAGTCAACCTCCAGTTCCACCTTTAAGAAAAGCAGATGGAACGTGGGCAATAAACGACACTGAAAAATCTAATATATTCCGTCACCATCTGGACTCTACATTTAAACCACACGCCGATATTCTCTCCACTAGTCAAATTCACAAAGTAAATCACTTTTTACTCTGTCCATTACCAATGGATCTACCTCCCAAACACATACGACCAAGTGAAGTAAAATATACCATAGACAAATCTGCTCGAAAAAAAACCCCAGGCTTTGACCTAATAACTGCTGAAGTAGCTTCTCAATTACCTAAAAAAGTTATACTATTATTAACTCATATATACAACTCTATGATAAGACTAACTTATTTCCCCACTTTATGGAAATTCTCGATAATAGTGATGATACCAAAGCCAAATAAACCTCCTGATATCCCTAGTTCCTACAGACCTATTAGCCTACTCCCACTCTTCTCAAAAATTTTCGAAAAACTTATCCTAAAACGTATTATCCCAGTTATCGAATCAAATACTCCAAACAACCAGTTTGGCTTCCGTACCAATCACAGCACTATACATCAAGTCCACCGCTTAGTAGATAAAATTTCATTCTCTCTGGAAAAAAAACAAATATGTACTGCTGCATTTCTAGACATGGCTCAGGCCTTTGATAAAGTGTGGCACCAAGGCCTCCTTTTCAAACTGAAATCTATCTTCCCACCTTACTACTACCTATTATTCAAGTCATACCTTGAAGACAGACACTTTGCTGTGCGCTCTGGTTCAGCCTTATCTGAAATAAATCCCATCCATGCTGGAGTTCCCCAAGGTGCCGTAGCAGCCCCACTTTTATTTAACCTATACATTTCCGATCAACCCACAACTAACCATACGATCACAGGCGATTTTGCCGATGATAAAGCCATTATGGCGCTTCACTCAGAACCAGAAATAGCGTCCAACCTCGTACAAATCCACTTAAATCTACTCCAAACCTGGTATAAAGATTGGGGAATCAAGATAAACGAGTCAAAATCCACCCACTGCACTTTCACTTTAAGACCAAGGAACTGCCCTACCATAACCCTTAATGACTTACCCATCCCACCCACACAAAATGTCCGATATCTCGGCCTCCACTTGGACCGTCGACTAACCTGGGCCCATCACATCCACACCAAACGTATCGCACTGAATAACCGATCCCGTCAACTACGTTTCCTTCTAACATCTAAACACATCAATCTTAGCAACAAAGTACTTCTATACAAACTACTACTAAAACCCATATGGTCATATGGTATACAACTCTGGGGTTCGGCCAAACCATCGAATATAAAGAGAATTCAAACATTTCAATCAAAATGCCTTCGACAAATTACCAAAGCACCCTTCTATGTCTCAAATGATACACTCCATAATGACCTCTCTATTCCAACAGTACAACATGTAGCCAAAACTCTGTATAAACGATTCCATTCAAATCTCTTCAACCACCGCAATCCTCTAATCTCAAACTTATTTACTCCCAGAATCCCAGGTGACCCTGGAAGACGTTTAAAACGCAAATGGTGTCGGGATCTCCTGACTGAATAAAACCCATCCACAATCTCAAGAAGTTCCATCGCTGGATGGATTCTTCACTCAAGTCATCAGTCCCTTTTATTTTATTTTATTTTATTTTTATTCTATTACTTATCAACACTTATACTCATTGTAAAAATATATTTACAGATTGTATAATAAAACAAAATATACTATAAAAAAAAAAAAAATATTGGTATTTTATCTTCTGTGATACTGATTATTTTTAAAGTAATCTTTTTTTTGTTGCGTTTTTCGATAATGGAATTAATACCAATTTGAAACAAAATAAAAATGACGTTTAGTTTAACTCATAACTTATAATTTGTGTCATAAATATATTTTAACCCCCCCCCCCCCAGAAAAAAATCGTATCTACGCCGCTGATTAGAACAACCATCAGCCGAACAGGATACTACTTGTTCGCACTAGGGGCTCCTGGCACTGCGGTTGGCACCTAGCACTCGCACACCCTGGACTAGATACAAGTGGTTAATATATATATATATATACAACAACACTATATTACAATATATACCAATCTTTAATACAATTACCTACACAATATATTAGCTGAGGTGATCAGCCTCAGACTAATAATAAAATGTTTACAAGGGGTAAGAATATATTAAGTACTCTGTCCCATACCAGAGTACCTATAACACAAGAAACGACAAGAAGGAACGGAACGGCTGTTCAGTACAAGTAGTACAACGGGAACCTGGAACGCTGAACTGCTGACTTGAGTTATAGCCTTAACCACGTGGTTTGGGTCCGAACTGGACAGAAGAACCGGATGATAGTAGCTTCACCTTGTGTTGCTGCGAACTTCAAGCGATAGACTGCGACCTGCAGGAACCAACCGAAGATTGTCAAAGAACGAATGACAAAGGTTAACGTTGTGACCGATCGGCGTTAGACGCAGACAAACATAAAACGTCGTACTCGTCGTAGAGCCATAGTGTTGCGACTTGCAAAACTAAGATGTTGCGAACGGCAATAACACAATACTAATTGAAACCAATATATCAGCATTTTTAACAGCATGGCTAGCCACACACACACGTAAAAATTGATAATAACATCGCGACCGTTGCGAGCTGCATGTGTACGACCAGGGCGAAGAGGAGCGTCTCTTGATCAGTGTTGCCAACCTGGGGTAGTGTGACTGGGCAACCGCGAGCGAGCTGACGAAGTCTGAACACTGTAATAATAATGAAAAATTACAAATAAATTATAAACAAATTATTATGTAGGAACAAAATTCTTTAATACAATTTTTCAATATATAATTAATGCTTCTACTGATAACGGGAGTTCGCTATCTAGTATTAAGTGCATTACACACTAGGCGATTCGAACGCGCGCGTCGAAGCATATGGAATATAGGTAAGTTTCGAGTTATTTATCATGTGTAAATTCATAGTTTAATAATTATCATCAGGACTAATAACTTATAGCTCTAAAAAAAGTTATTATAAGCTTAATAATATGCTCTAAAAAATGTTCATGTAAGCGATTAAATATGCAAATACTAAAATATGCGAAATCCCAGTCCAACACTACAATCATAATGGTTTCCTTACAGTTATTAATAATATCAACATATTAATATTCTATATTAATATTATTCTTTATTATATTATATATAATAATATTTACTGTATCATAGACGATAGACATTTATAACTTGTGTTAGTGGTCGCTACGTCGCACGTGGAAATAAGTTATGTTTATTATATAATATTAAAATTTAAAAGAATAAAAATTAATTAAGATGAATTAATTACTTATATAAATAATTAACATTTAACACGACTAAAATTACCACTAAAATAAATAGGTATTATGCAAAAATAATGGAAAAATAGAGAAAAAAGCCAAAAAGCACTTATGCTTCGAAATATTATGCAAAAATATGCAACATAAAATTTCGTATTTAGCTTCTTAGTTATCTGAAACAAATTTATAGCTCATATAGATATCTCTAGGACAGTAGGAACTCTCAAAAAAAATATGCAAATGTTAGAAGTTATGAGCACTGATTATTATAATATATATAATATATTTCAATTTAAGATATTAGAAATTGTAGAAACTTGAAATTTACACCAAATATTTATTTCATCAATTCCTATAGTTGTTAAAATTTTCAAAATATTTCAACAATTTTAAAGTTATTTATAGACGTTTGAAATTTTCCGTTTTTTTTAGTTTTTGATTCTCTAAATGTTAATAAAATTTTATTCGTTTGGTCTAAAAACTTGAAAATTTAATACAAGGTTCCTCATAAGTTAATATAATAGCAGTTTGAAAATAATAAAAATTCATATGCACAAATTGTTTTTTATAACCATTTAAAGTTCAAATTTTGACAAAATTTGTTTAACTGAAAATTTACAAATTCTTTAGTTGTTAAAAATGTATAAAATTTTTAACTTTTATAGCTAAGGATTGAAAATTTGATACAAGGTTCCACGTAACATAATAAATCTAATTTGATTAATTTGGAATTTGTTTTACCTACATTTTTTTTTAAAATAATATAATTAATATATCATAAAATATCCTAGACTGAAAACTCGTCTCCGATCAGAATCATTTTTTGTATACAATGATATTATATCATTGTATACAAATTTAATACCATCCATTACAGTAACCCACTTCTAACGTACTGTACAGCAGAGCGATATCCACTTTTCCTCTTTTCTCCAATGAAGATAATGTTATAATTTTAATTAACTAAGTTACGTTCATTATTTTCGTTATTTGCTTAAAACTGGTTAATAGATACTTATATGTGTACATGATACGTACCTCCACCTATTTCAATTGTATTTGGAATGATTACCCAATATATATTATATTAATATATACCAATTTATTTAGAATCAAAATTATACCACGACAAAGTCGTTAAACATGTCAGCTGGACTAAAATAGCCAAAAAGTTTTTTGAAAATTTCGAAACAATTGATGAAAATGAAAAAAAGAAAAAAAGTAAGCAATTAATATAACTTTATTTATTCATTAGACTTTGTTTAATATTAATAAACTGTATTTGTAAACACTTATAACTCATAAGTCATAATTAATATTACAAATTAAAATATGCGGATATTTAATATAATATTATAATATGTATAAGTAGGTACCACGCACTTTCACAATATATTAATTTCATATCACCCTTTTTTGCCAACTTAGTTCATGAGCCGGGTTGTTGAAATAATTAACAAAATATTCTCTCACGTCTTTTGCATTCGATGTGGAATTGCCTACTCCATTTCTTCGTGTTATATTTTCCATGTTACAAATCTGAGCATCCTCAGAGTTGTACCCATCTCTTCGTCTGACAAAATTGTGCAAAACACAAGCCGCTTTTGTGATTGCAACCGCGAAATTCGGTTCAACTAATAAAGTGGTATGAAATACTCTCCATTTATTAGAAAGTATACCGAATGAACATTCGATATTTTGTCTTGCTCTCGATAGGCGTTAATTGAATATACGCCTTTTATCGTTCAGACTTTTTCCGGGGAAAGGCCGTAAAAGATTAGTATGTAAAGCGAATGCTTCATCTCCAACCACAATAAACGGTTGAGGTATGCCTTGTTCATCTCCTGGCAAACAACGAGGTTGTGGAAAGTTAACTTTATTATTATATAATTTTTTACCGAATATGGATTTTTTGAAAATGTTGCAATCGCTTTCTTTTCCATATGACCCAACATCTATAACTCTGAAGCAGTAATTCGCATCACAAATAGCCATGAGTATTAAAGAAAAAAAATGTTTGTAATTATGATATAAAGTACCGCTATTCAGGGGACATTGTAATCTAATATGTTTCCCGTCTACGGCACCAACACAGTTCGGGAATTGAGAATTAGTGTAAAATCCTTCTGATATTCCTAGCCAATCTTCTTCTGTTGGAGCAGCCATTTCTATGGGTTGTAAATGTGTCCATATCGCTTCGCATGTTTCTTGTATGATTTTCGCTATTGTTGACACGCCCATCAGAAAATCAAAATGAAGCGCAGAGAAACTGGTCCCAGTCGACAAATATCTAAATTAAATAACTCAAATAATTTCAAAATATATATTATAATAGGTTATATTATAATATAAAAAGAATATTTAATTAAAAAGAATACTTATTAAAAAGTTAAAAACTATTTAATTTAAATAATAATTAATGAATCATTATATTAAAATTAAATCAATATTCATACAGTCCAGGAGTTACAAAAAAAATGGAAATCGTTCAGGGATAGTTATAGAAGAAAATGCGTTACAAAATCAGGTCAAGCAAATGTAAAACAAAACAAATATGTTTACGGCAACATATTGGAGTTTTTACGACCCACAATGCAAAATCGTGTGTAAGCATAATTTATAATTAATTTAAAAGTAACAAATGGATCCATTAAAGATTAACCTAATCGGTAGTTAATAATTTCAATATAGGTACAGGGTGATTTTTTTATCATAAACCACTTATTATTTCAAAAAGTATTGATTTTTTTGAAAATTTTTTTTACATAGTTTCAAGTTTTTAAAAAAACTGCGTTTTTACAAAAAAAATATTTATTAATATAATATATCAATATATATTTATTAAATATTTTTTATCCTTAGTTTTTTTAAGTTTTTTATTTTTTTGAACGACAACATAAAGTTTTAATTTCATATTCCAAAGCGGAATATTTTTCTAGGTATTTTGATGCATAATAGTCGAATTTAGGGCGAGTAGTTTATGATTTAAAAGTATTTAAAGTTTAGATGAGCGGAGTGGAGTGGTACGGGTTACACCGCAAAATGTTTTTCCACTACTCCACCTGTCAAAATTTATAATACTTAAAACTTTATGTTGTCGTTCAAAAAAATAAAAAACTTAAAAAAAACTAAGGATAAAAAATATTTAATAAATATATATTAATAAATATTTTTTTTAGTAAAAACGTATTTGTTTAAAAACTTGAAACTATGTAAAAAAATTTTCAAAAAAATCAATACTTTTTGAAATATTGAGTGGTTCATGATAAAAAAATCATCCTGTACATATATTTTTGTATAAATAAATGTATATAATTATTGTATATAAATGTATAATAGATAATTAATAGTATATATGGAATTGTATTCTTTGGATTAAAAAGAATGAAAATTTAATACAATAAGACTCCTAGTAAATATTGTTACAATGGCAGTTGAAAAATATTTAAAGTTCGAATTTCAAAAAAAAATTTCAAATTTTAAATTTTAAATTTAATTGTTATTTTGTAGTTAACAATTTATAAAATGTTCAATTTGTATAGCTAAGGATTGAATTTAGTGACAATTTCATATACCTATAAACAGAGTTGGGCAAAATTTTATCTAGATAACTATTCGAATAAATATGTAATAATATGTGAAAATAATTCGAATAATTTTCAAACATTATTATTCGGATATTTTTCAAAGTTATTATTCGAATACAAATTATTTTGATAATTTCAAAATTATATTATTTGAATAAAAATTATACTAGTACAAAATATGTATCATATAATGGTAATGAGATTATAATTTATAAATCTTCTAGTTAATAATAACATTAATAATTATTCTGTTATATATTAAACTAAATTAATTTTTTTTTAATATTTTATTAATCAAACGTTTTATTGATTTTTTATAATATAATTTTAAATACTGCAGCTTGTTCTGACGCTTCACGAATGCGAGGAGCATATTTGTGTATATATGTTTTTACATATATATATATAATATATATAGATTTTATATATAAAAAAAAAAATCATTCGAATAAAATGTCATCTAAATAATCATATAAATAAAATTTCATTCGAACAACGCTCAACACTGCCTATAAATTTAACACATCCATTACAGTGACTTTATTCACTTTTAGATTCTGAACGGAGTGAAGAATGTATTGATTTTACAATGATGTGTGTTTTTTTTTTTTTATTGTCTGTGTACAATCAGTACAGCATAACTAGTCGAAACAATGCTTCAATTTCAAACTTCGGGGGTGGTTTCCAATAACAAAGTGAATATCCTTGGTGCATTATAGAGGTGAAAATTAAACATTTTCCAACAGTTTTCAAAAAAAATCAAGTGACGGAAAAACGGGACCAGTTATTTAGAATGGCATTTTCTTTACATGATTTAATTTTCAAAATATTGTGAATTTTTTGGGCTATTTATAGACAACTGTATTTTCGATTTTTCTGATAATTTATTTTTCGAAGTGTCGATAAATTTTTTTGGATGAGTCAAAATACTTGAAAATTTATTACAAACTTTCTCATAAGTTATTCTTATAATGATTAAAGAATACATTGGCACGATTTTTTTTTATTAACATTTGAAGTTCAAATATTGACTAAAATTCGTCAAAATCATCTCCGTTCAGAATCTTTTTTTGTATGCAATGATACCTATCATTACATTCAAATTTAACACTTCTGTAATATATAATAGTGATCCATACGACCATACGGCACCTAATGTACAACAGAGCGATACCCACTTACCCGCTTTTTTTTATATAAATCTTATGCTGTTAAAATGTTGATACCTAGTAATAGAAATATTACAGAATAATAGATTTTTTTTTTTTTAAGTAAGCACACCAAAAAATTTATTGTAGATTTTAATATAAAATATTATATAAATAACAGGACTGAAAGTAATATTGAAGGAAGTGAAAGTGACGGTAGCGATGGAGGATTAGAGGACCACGGAACAGGTTGTTCTTCCAAGGTGATGGAAGAAAACATTAATGAAGTTATGGAAAATAGTGACTGTGAAATCCAAAATACAGGGAAGTCCAAAAAACGCCAAAAGACAACATTAAAATCTCCACCAAGTTTTGGAGAAAATTTATTAAGTATTTTGGAAAATAGACAACGAGTGCCAGATGATCCTGAAAAATCTTTTTTAATGTCCCTCCTACCACAAACCGAAGATCAAAAAACCCAACTTTACGTTGAATTTCTGAATGCCATACAAAGAATTAAACGTACATCTTATATTCCTACAGCAGCGCATGTACAAACGATACCACATAATCATTCTTATTCAAACTATTCCCGGGATCTTCATAACCCGTCTCCACATTTTGAATATACTACTTCAACCACTACATCGCCAGACAGTCAAATTCACCAACCAAACATGTTGTATAATTATGCTTCTTCATCAACTACTCCACCTGACGGATCTTATGGACCACGTTCATTTTAATAGTATGTAAAATGAAAAGTTAAATAAATAAGTACCTATAATAAATAAAGTTTTGTATTTATTACCTCAGTGTAACAGTAAGTCTTTCTTCTGAAGAGATTGGTACTCGTAAACCAGTTTCTTGTTTGGTCAAAGGTAGTCTAATCAATGATATCTGAACAAATTATTTTTTATCAATAATATAATATGTATAATATATACAGGTAAATAGGCATACTACATTATATTGGTTTTTAAGTAAGTACCTAATACCTATAGTATATTGGTTTTTAATAATCATATAAATATATAATTATAATTTAATATCCATATTATATTAATATAAATATATTATATAAATTATATGACTATTAAAAACCAATACGGCTAATAAATTTTATAAATGTTCTTACCAGCTCATCAAATGATGCAATTGACATTCGGTAATACTTAACAAACTCTTCTGGATAACTGCGTAATGCCATGAATGTGACCTGAAATTGACCTTCTTGTGGCCGTTTAAGGTTCAGCGGATGTACCCAATGGCGTCTCTGTTTTTTTGGTTTTGGTTTTTTATTTAATTCATTATTTTCGTATAATGCATAAAGAACACACGCTGCTTCGATATCGTCTAAAATCTCCATATTGAAATGCTTTTACAACAGGCGTCTGCGTTAGACGACGATACGAGCAATACTAATTTAATTTGAAAACAATTTTGGCGCGCTCATTAGTTTGAATTTAGCTGCGTTCGCGCGTTCGAATCGCCTAATGTGTACGTCTGATGCGATCGCGATTTTAAATCGCGGCGTTTTTCAAAACGTGAACGTGAGCGTTTGAATCGCCTAGTGTGTACGTCTGATGCGATCGCGATTTTAAATAGAATTCTGTTCGCGCGACGTCGATCCCCGATAAGAATCATTAATATTAATAACCATTGTTGCTTTATATTATATTATATTATGACCCATGGTACCAACGTGTTAAATATATAGTGTTATCAAAAACTGTTTTTTATATAATTGTTTACTATACTGTTTATAATGACTATTAATTATAATGAACCAAAATATATTTGTTGCGCTGACAAGTCCGTATGAGGGATGTTGTCAGACGCTCGGTCCTTAGAACCCTTGTGAGAAGGAATGTTTTAAGGATTACACAATTGTGATTAATTGACAATAAAATATATTATATATTTCTTAAACATATATGGGAGACAGGGAACACTGCTAGGCTGGACGACGAACAGCAACGTCGTGGTATGGCTTGAGATGATGACCAAACTGAAGCTGCACGTAGCACGTTCCAAATTGATGCCAATAATAATAATAATATAATAACGCGTTCCCGAACCAGTGACTTGATACGTTAATAACGGCAAGAGCGGTCGTGAGCAATAACAAGTATAAAATACGTAAAAGCACTAAAAGCAAAGTGCATAAAACATGGCGACAGAACAGACGTAGAAATAAATGAAAGCACACCTTTTGAAAAATAATAATAAAAACAAACGGCCGAGCTGCACGGAGATCCCGAGCGAACAAAACAACAACGCAACCACACCCACAGACCGCAGCACGGCGGCGTCGGCAGACGCGTCTTTACCCGAACCAAGGTGACGAACGCATCAGGCTGACGAACATTGCGGGTGGCCTAGCGTGGTCACCACTTGCCGCCAAACAGTGGCGGGTTTGAATGAACGAAAAGATCGAACAAGATTGTTATGGTATACTGTACGTATATCATAAACGACGTACAAAAATATAAAATATAAAAATACGAACATTATTAATAATTTTTCGTAAATATAAAGTAATTAATTTTCAAGTTTTTTTTTTAAGTAGGATTACTCTCAAGTCTCAATTAAACCGCGCACGATATATTATATGGTAACAAAAAAAAAATATGATGACAAACCATCTTACTCGGCAATTTTTCAAACTATTCATAAGTTAAAAAAAACTGCATTAATAAATAGTAATTTTAAAATCGCAATCCCGGCAATAGGAGTAGATAGCGTAGACTTAGAATGGTCAGCAATAAAAAATCATATAATAAAAACATTCAAATATTCAAATATTAACCTACTTATCTATCATAATAATGACAACACAATATATTAAATGAATGGAAAACGCCTCATCAGACAAAATAATTAACGAAATCAAAACATTTCATACACAAATAAATACTAACACAACCGAAGTAATTAGGTCAAATTTTAATAAACACGATAAATCAATCTCAATATTCCAATCATACAAACTGGGGGGTACTTTCAGATGGTAATTGTGGATTATATTCCATATG